>NW_026867518.1:530248-805205 GCF_020745735.1 Hemiscyllium ocellatum
TGTCTCTACTGCTTCCTTGACCAGAGAATTCCATAGATTCACTACTCTCCAGGATAAGCAAATTGTCCTCATCTCTGTCCGAAATCCACTCCCTCTAACCTTGAGGCCTAGTCTCACCCACCAGCAGAAATGACTCGATAGGGTAGGGCTTCATCTCCACAGTGCAATCAATTCCCACTTTCCAACAAAATCCCAGATGTCCTCACTCACTCAGTTGCTGGCTCACAAATGAAAGATTTCATTTTAACTTCTTCTGATCCCATGAAGGGCAAAATATCCTTGAAAGCTGCTCTGCAAGTCCAGTCTTCACATCCACATTTCTGCTTTCACCGAAGACGAATATAGCACAGAAACAGACCAGTCATCCCAACTCGTCTATGCCGACCAAATATCCTAAATTAATCGCGTCCCATTTGCCAGCATTTGGCCCACATCCCTCTTAACCCTTCCTATTCATGGACCCAGCCAGGTGCCTTTTAAATGTTGTCATTGCACCAGCCTCCACCACTTCCTCTGGCAGCTTGTTCCATACATTCACCACCCTCTGTGTGAAGAAGTTGCCCCTCACTTCCCTTTCCCCATTCGCCTTAAACCTGTGCCACTCTTAGTTCTGGACTCCCATACCCTGGGGAAAAGACCTTGGGTGTTCACCCTATGCATGCCCCTTATAAACCTGTTAGGTCACCATTCAGCCTCCGATGTGCCAAGAATATATCCTGGTCTATTCAGATTCTTCCTGTAGCTCAAACCCTCCTACTCTGGCAACAGACTCACAAATCTTTACCAATCCCTTTCAAAGTTGCACAACACATTTCCTGTAGCAGGGAGACCAGAACTGAATGCAGTATTCCAAAGATGGTCCAAATAATGACCTGTACAGCCGCAACATGAGCACCCAACTCATCTACTCAATGCTTTGACTAATAAAAGAAAGCATCCCAAATGCCTTCTTCACTATCCTGTTTACCTGTGACTCCACTCTCAAGGAACTATGAACCTGCACTCCAAGGTCTCTGTGTTCTGCAACACTCCCCTTAACGGTGTCAGTCCTGCCTGGATTGCTTGACCAAAATGCAAACCTGACATTTCTCCAAATTCAACTCCATCTGTCACTCCTTGGCCCATCAGCCCATCCGGTCAATTCTAATTTATAGTGAACTCACTTTCCTCTCTTATTCCCCAGAAGCTGAAAATCTCCATCCCACACACACTGCCCATTCTCACTTTGCTGACCCTAATCCCTGCTGTACCTCATCCTGAAGGGTCTGGTTCATGCTGATTAACAGGCCCACACTCGGGGGGGGGGGGGGGGGGGGGGGGGGGGGGAGGAGGAGGAGGAGGGGGGGGGGGGGATCTAATTGAAACACAGAATCTTGAACACCCTGGAAAGAGTGGAAGTTGGGAAGATGTTTCCATTGGAATGGAGGTAAGGAGAAACTTCTGCAGCCAGAGAGTGGTGAATCTATGGAATTCACTGCCACAGAAGGCTGTGGAGGCCAGGTCACGGAGGATATTTAAGACTGAGATAGAGATGTTCTTGAGTATCAAGGCAATGGAGGGTTACGGGGACAAAGTGGGAGAATGTGATTGAGAAACTTATCAGTCATGATTGAATGATGGAGCAGACCTGATGGGCTGAATGGCCTAAATTCTGCTCCAATGTCTTATGTTCTCTTGCTGTCCTGGACAGTGAGAGAGAATTGGAAGCAGGAGTAGGCCATCTGGTCTTACAAATCTGCACCAACATTCAACGGATTGGTTGTGATTCTGCCGACATCTAGATGAATAGGTTGGGACTTGTTCAATGGACCACAGGAGGTTGAAAGGTGACCGTACAGAGGTTTATAAAATCATGAGGGGGATAGATGAGGTGACCGCCAGGTATTGTTTCCCTAGGGTGGGTGGTTCAAGATTAGGCAGCAGATTTGAAGGCGAGAGGAGAAAGATTTCAAAAAGGCAGGAGGGGCACCTTTTTTTCAACACACAGAGTAGTTTGTGTGTGGAGTAAATGTCCAAAGGAAGTGGTGGATGCAGGTACAGTAACAATATTTAAAAGACATGTTGGATAAGTACATGAATAGGAAAGGTTCAGAGGGAATTGGGCCAATCTAGGTGGGACTACTTTAGTTGGTGAATATAGTCAGCATGGACTAGTTGGGCTGAAGGGTCTGTTTCTGTGCTGTATGAACCTGTAACTGTTCTGTACTGGTCTTAAAATCATTTTCTTGCCTTCCCCCATAAACATCCACTTCTTTGTTGTTCTAAAATCAGATGAATTCAGCCTTGAATATATTCAATGATCCCCTAACTACAGAGAGACTTTTGCTAATATAAAACTTGCCTTGCTGATTGCTTGCTGCACCTGTCTGACAACTGGCAGTGAGTGGTGTAGGAGGCCACTGAGGCCCCTTGGAATGTCCACACATCATTCCTAATAAAGGGCTCGTGCCCGAAATGTCAACTCTGCTGCTCCTTGGATACTACCTGACCTACTGTGCTTTTCCAGTACCACACTTTGACTCTGGTCTCCACCATCTGCAGTTCTCACTTTCTCCACACCCCACTCCATCACCAATTAAACAATACACCGCCTTTCTGCTTTTATTTCCACAGAAAGGCTCTAACTTCACATTGTGGTACTGCATTTGCCATGTGTTTGTCAATGGTGGTCTTCTCTACATCGGGGAGACTGAGCATAAACTTGGGGAACGGTTCACCGAGCATCGCAGCTGGGTCCACAGAGTCCAACCGGACCTCCCAGTCACCATCCATTTTAATTCCCCTTCCCACTCCATTCCTGACATGACCATCTTTGGCCTCCTCCGTTGCCACACCAGACCAAACCACAACTTGGAGGAACAACACCTCATCTCCCGCCTGTGCAACCTACAGCTCGAAGGACTCAACATTCTCCAATTTCAAATAACTTCACTTCCCATCCCCAACTACCTTCAAAGCCCCGACCCCTCATTTCCAATCCTCCCTGCCACCAACCAGTTTCCTTCCTCCCCTTGACCAACCAGGTCATACCCTCGGCCTGTCTTCACCTATCCTCACTTCACCACACTGCCCCTTACACCCCCTTTATCTGCATCTCCCCCTACACCCATTCCCAGTCCTGAAGAAGGGTTACAGCCGAAACGTCGACTTCTCCATCTCCTGATGCTGCCTGGCTTGCTGTGTTCTTCCAGCCTCCTGCCTGTCTATTTTGCCAATTGAGACACAGACTCAGACCAATGTTTCCAGAGTCTGTCTCCTCCCGGTTTCACTCCCTTTGCTTTCAGTTGCTGCAAGTCAACAATTGAACACCACAGTGGAAAAAGAAATGGAAAAGGGGGCAAGAAAAGAGAGTGCCGTGCTCACAGATCTTGGACAGAGGAAGGAATTTACAGTCAGGGTGAAGCTCAATCTTCATTCAGAGACAGGAGCAGAAATAGCAGCTTCAGAAGCTCATGGTCCAACCTCCGCATTGAGACAATAGGAGGGCTCTGATTGGCAGGAAGACCAGGCTCCTTCCGGTCCTTCAGGGTTTCCCAAAGGTTCGTCTCCCTGTCCATCAGAGCGACGAGGGGCGGGGCCCCAAATCGATTTCACACATGCGCACCATCAACACTGCTCACGGCCAATAGAACGGTTTAATGATCGCATGGGATTGTGGGTGCTACATCAGCCATTAAAGAGATGAACTCAAGTGTCCCATATGCCCTCTTAACCGTCCTTTTTCGTATGTTGGTGACGTATACGTCAGGAACTAATCTTTAATCGATATTAGATTGATACACTGAGTGAAACACTGTAGGCATTCAACTCTAAACACTATTTCCAATTTGGTGTCAGTGCAGCACTCTTTATTTGTCCTCACATCAGGACAGAATCAAAGCCCTATATCTGTTCCACCTGAACCTCGATTTTTGTTTAGTTTGTGGGTTCCAAATCTCTGTTTCAATCATTTATTAAAAGTTACTCATGGTACATGTACATCGCTGGCTGGCCAGCATTTAGTTCCCTTGAGAAGGTGGTGGTGACCCGCCTTCTTCAACTGCTGTGATCCATAATGGAACGGTGAACCACAATGTCCTTGGGTGGGAATTCCAAGATATAGACCCAGGGACACTGAAGGAACAGCAATATGTTTCCCAAGTCAAGATGGTGAGTGGATTGGAGGGGTACTTGCAAGAGGTTGTGTTCCCAAGTATTTGTGGGCGGCACGGTGGTTAGCACTGCTGCCTCACAGCGTCAGAGACCCGCGTTCAATTCCCGCCTCAGGCGACCCACTCTGTGGAGTCTCCCCGTGTCTGCGTGGGTTTCCTTCGGGTGCTCCGGTTTCCTCTCACAGTCCAAAGATATGCTGGTCATGCTAAATTGCCCGTAGTGTTAGGTAAGGGGTAAACGTAGGAGTACGGGTGGGTTGCGCTTCGGTGTGGACTTGTTGGGCCAAAGGGCCTGTTTCCACCCTGTAAGTAATCTAATCTATCTGTTATCTGTTCTTTGGTGAATTTCCATGGTACATCTTGTACACCGTACATATTCCTGCTTCTTAACAGTGGGCAGAGGGAGTGGATGTATGTGGAGATGGTGCCAATCAAGCAGGAAACTTTGTTCTGGATGGTATCAAGCTTTTTGAATGTTGTTGAAGCTGCACCCATCCAAGCTGGTGGGAGAGTAGTCCATTACACTGCTGACTTGTGTTTTGTAGAAGATGGACAGGGTTTGGGGAGTCAGAAGGTGAGTGACTCGCCACAGTATTCCTGACCTGTTGCCTGTTCTTGTTGCCATTGTGTCTGTGATTAGTCTAGTTGAGTTTCTGGTCAATGGCAAACCCCAAGGATGTTGATAGTGGGGTGTTTAGTGACAGTAACACTGTTGAATATCACGGGGCAGTGGTCAGATTATCTCTTTTGGGGATGAGTCATTGTTTGGCATTGGGGTGGCATTCATGTTACTTGCCATTCATCAGCCCATTGGATATTGTTAAGATCTTGTTGCATTTCAAACTGAACTGCTTCAGTTTGTGAGGAGTTGTGAACTGTGCTGCACATTGTGCAATTATTGGCGAATATCTCCATCTCTGACCTTATGATGGAGGAAGGTCATTGATGAAGATGGTTGAGCCTAAGACACTACCCTATGAATTCCTGCAGAGTTGTCCTGGAACTGAGATGACTGACCTCCAACAACCAAAGCCATCTCTCTATATGCCAGATATACCTTAACACTTAAGATACACAATAATATCCCCCATTCTCTCTCCTATCCCCCATTCTCTCTCCCTCCCCCATTCTCTCTCCCCTTCCCCATTCTCTCCCATTCCCCCATTCTCTCTCCCCTTCCCCATTCTCTCTCCCCTTCCCCATTCTCCCTCCTCTTTCCCCCATTCTCTTTCCCTTTCCCCCATTCACTCTCCCCTCCCCATTCTCTCTCCCCTCCCCATTCTCTCCCCCTCTCCCCATTCTCTCTCCCCTCTCCCCATTCTCTCTCCCCGTTCCCCATTCTCTCCACCCTCTCCCCCATTCTCTCTCCCCTCCCCCATTCTCTCCCCCTCTCCCCATTCTCTCTCCCCTCTCCCCATTCTCTCTCCCCTCCCCATTCTCACTCCCCTTTCCCCCATTCTCTGCACCCTCTCCCCCATTCTCTCTCCCCGCCCCCAATCTCTTTCCCTTTCCCCATTCTCTCTCCCCTCTCCCCATTCTCTCTCAACATGGATAGGGTGAATACCCAAGTTACTTTCACCAAAGTAGAAAAGTCCAAAACTAGAAAGCACATGTTTGAGGTGAGGGGGAATTTTAAAAGGCATTTGGATGGGTACATGAAAAGGAAGGTTTTGAGAGACATGAGCCACATGCAGGCAAATTGGAAGTAGATTAATTTAGGATATCTGTTTGGCCGAACAACTTGGATCAAACAGTCTGTTACTGTGCTGTATGACTCTAATCTTCTTCGGTGAAAGCAGAGGTGTGATTGTGAAGGCTAGAGTTTCAGAGCAGCTTTCAAAGATGTTTTGCCCTTAATGGGAGCAGAAGACGTTACAATGAAATCCTGCATTTGGCGCGCATTTCTGCTTGATTGCAAAAGTGTCCGGTACTTGCAAGATTGTAATAAATTGTTCTTGTTTCCAAGGCTTTGTCTCAGGCTGATTGATTTGGGAGTGAGTTCTGTTTCTCACATTTTTACCTATGTCGTTGGTACCTATGTGGACCATGACTTGGAGCTGGAAACCCTCTCCCTTCAGGACCCCAAAGATACGATCCAAGACATCACGCACCCTGACACCTGGGAGGCAACACACCAACCGCGAGTCGTGTTCGTTCCCAACAAACCCTCTACCTGACCCTCTAACTATCAAGTCCCCAATGACTAACATTCTCCTCCTTTCCCTCCTTCCCTTCTGGTGCAACAGGGACAGGCTCTGTGCCAGAGCCCTGGGCCCCAGTGCATACCCCTGGTAGGTCGTTTTCCCCCCTCAACAGTACACACTGATTTATACAGCAGGAAGGAAATAAAAATAAGTCGTCCCTCCTCTCCCAGGAACCTCTGCTCTCCGACTACAAATTTAAAACCTCAAATCAGTGACTCCCCGCTCCTGGGTTGCTGCTGCTGCTGCCGCTGAAAAACAGAAAATGTCACCTTTTTTTGTGGTTAGCACTGCTGCCTCACAGCGCCAGAGATCCGGGTTCAATTCCCCTCCCACGTCCGTGTATGTTTCCACCCACAGTCCAAAGACCTGCAGGTTAGGGAGAATTGGCCACGCTAAGTTACCCCGTAGTGTTAGGTGACAGGGAATGGGGCTGGGTGTTTTGCTCTTCGGCGGGTCGGTGTGGACGTGTTGGGCCGAAGGGCCTGTTTCCACACTGTAGGGAATCTGATCTAAAGTTCTGGAATTGATATATTGATGAACTGAAACCCGCAACCATTCTAAAAGACTCAGCAGCGGTCCAGGTTTGTTCACAATATTGCAATTTGCAATTAATTCTGTGTCTTATGATCTTGCAGCACAGCTCCCGGCAGAAGGAGCAGCGCTGCAGGAGCTAGTGCTTCCAAATACACCTGGGGAGGCGGGGTTTACCAGGAGGGGCGGGGTTTAGCCTGGGTCGGTTTTTAGCGGGAGGGCGGGGCGTGTCTCGTGAGAGGGTCGCGCGCTAGTTGGCGGGGCGAGGCTCAGCGGGCAGTGCGGTGCGTGTAGCCTGAAGGTGCGTGACTTTGTGGGCGGTTGCGCGAGGGGGAAGGGGGCGTGGTTTTGACTCGCGGGGGGATCGCGGCGAAGTGGCGGGGTTTGGTGCTCGGAGGGAGAAAAAGGTTTGTTTCCATGAGGCGGGACTTTGTCCCGAAGGGGCGGGGCTTACGTGCAGCGTTTGGAAGGGGCGGGGCTTACGTGCCGCGTTAGGAAGGGGCGGGGTTTATGTGTCGCGGCGGAGGGGGCGTGGCCATCCCCGAAACCGGAAGTGTGCCCGCGGCCTGTTTCCTCAGCAAGTAAGGTAAAGCTTTATCAATATTTCCTTTTACAGAGTTGGTATTTAATAACCAGTAATGGCTACTCAATATCATCATAACGTCCCAAAATGCAATTCATTTCAATCCATTGCAGATAAGCACTAAGGGTTAATTTTCAATGGGATTCAACAGCCTCAGCACTAAAATGGTCTCACAAGGGAACGGCTGTGAATGTTATTACTTGGTGTCCTGTTCACACAGATTCACCGATGCTGAGGCAAACCTTCTTAATTACCTTACAGCATCCTGGTGTCCCTATCTTTAAGTTCTCTCCTCTTTCTGAGCCTTCCTGCCTGTTTATTTTCTGGTGCAGTAAATGTATTCAACAATTGAGCATTACATTTTAGTCTGAATGTTTAATGACAAGTTTTAAGGCTATAGACTTTATCACCCAGATACCCACACCCTCATTCCTCCCTTTGATTGCATCGTGATCACTTAAAGAGAAGGCTAGTCCAAACAAATGCCCTTCAAGGTGGTCCAGCCATCAACATCCTGTAGAGCGGCACCACCATCTTCGCAGCTAATCTGGTCATATTTATCATCGCCATCAACACATGTGGGTGAGCCATCGGATTGCAAAAGGAACATCTTCTGGGGCAAATCTATATCACTAAGGGACCTCATAATCTTAGCAATTAAACACCTAGCAAGAGCAATACCGACAAACAGAAGAAAAGTATTCTACCATACATAGCTAAATTGATCAGCCAATTGGACCATGAGCCCAACTGCAGTTTCCCCAACCGGTCCCTTCAGTAATTCTGTCAAGGAATACCTGGATCTCCTTCTTGTATCTTGTTGTGGTTCTGTTCGCCGAGCTGGGAATTTGTGTTGCAAACGTTTCGTCCCCTGTCTAGGTGACATCCTCAGTGCTTGGGAGCCTCCACATCGCTTCTGTGATGTTTCCTCCGGCATTTATAGTGGTTTGTCTCTGCTGCTTCCGGTTGTCAGTTCCAGCTGTCTGCTGCAGTGGCCGGTATATTGGGTCCAGGTCAATGTGTTTGTTGATAGAATCTGTGGATGAGTGGCATAAATGATATCTGGGCAGGTTGAGACAAAGGGTCTGTTTTCGTGCTGTGTGACTCTAATTGTCTTCAGTGAAAGCAGAAGTGTGGTTGTGAAGGCTGGACTTTCAGAGCATGTTTTGCCCTGACTGGTAGCAGAAGAGTTTGACTGAAGTGTGTTGGTGTTAATGCCTTGTTGTTTCATTTTGCTCCCACCTTCCTGGGGTCGTTAACCATTTTGTGTCTGGTCCTTCCTCAAGAAGCTACATTGCAGGTTTACCCTGAATTGACACACTTTTTTTTGCTTCTCAGAATCAGACCTGCTCACTCTCAGCAGGATCCCAGTGTTGTGGAAGATACTAACTTTCAGGTGGAGGTATCCAAAATTCAGAGAGTTGTCAGTTTTGATCTTTTTGCTTTTTCTGCCCCTGTAAGATCCTGAATCAGCACCTTCAGGGGAATTAGTTAGAGCGGAGTGAGAACAGAGGGAGAGAGAGAGGGATGGTGCTTTCAATTTTGTGGAACAACAAAAGAATATTCCACAGAAAATAGAGTTGCTTGTTCTGAATTTCTACCCTGCACTGATAGTGATGACTTTTGTAATCTCTTTTTGCAGAGTATTTGAAAATCTGAAGACTGAAGTTTCAAAATCAATGGATGAAGGGCTTATGCCCGAAACATTGACTCTCCTGCTCCTCGGATGCTGCCTGACCTGCTGTGCTTTGCCAGTGCCACATTTTTCGACTGACTCTCCAGTGTCTGCAGTCCTCACTTTGATGTCAATATCTGACAGTCACTCAATCCATCGGGACAGTAACGATTTTTGATTGTGATTTCTGTGAGAGGGATCAACGCTTTTTGGTATCTGTTTGAGGACATTTTCAGCATCAGTGGGACTGGACGAGAGACCCCACTTTTGCAGCGCACTGTGTGTGGAGCCTGAAACAGTTATACGGCCTGGAAAGGTGATTTCACGGCAGGGAGGGGCTCTACACATGTTTGTATGCAGCTGAAGCTGTAGCCATGGAGAAACCTGAGGATTCCCGCCCTGTGGAGGAACCGTGGAAACGTGGTGACTGTGGGAAAGGCTTCCGTGTCCCGTCTGCCCTGGAGATTCATCGGCGCAGTCACACCGGGGAGAGGCCATTCTCCTGTCCTGTCTGCGGGAAGGCCTTCAAACATTCCTCCCACCTGTTGGCCCACCAGCAGAACCACACGGGGGAAAGGCCCTTCAGCTGCCCAGAGTGCGGGAAGGCCTTCAGCACATCCTCCCATCTGCTGACCCACCAGCGGGTCCACATGGGGGAAGAGGCCCTTCAGCTGCCCCGAGTGCGGGAAGGCCTTTACCCAGGCTTCCTCCCTGCTGAGGCACCAGCGTGTCCACACGGGGGAAAGGCCCTTCAGCTGCCCTGAGTGTGGGAAGGGCTTCAGACATTCCTCCACCCTACTGACCCACCAACGGGTCCACACGGGGGAGAGGCCGTTTACTTGCTCTCAGTGCGGGAAGGGTTTCACCTGCTCCTCCCATCTGCTGACCCACCAGCAGGTCCACATGGGGGAGACGCCCTTCACCTGCTCTCAGTGCGGGAAGGGCTTCAGGTATTCCTCCCACCTGCTGAGGCACCAGCGAGTCCACACAGGGGAGAGACCATTCAGCTGCCCCGAGTGTGGGAAGGCCTTCAGCAATTTCTCCACCCTGTTGGCCCACCAGCGGGTCCAAATGGGGGAGAGACCATTCACCTGCTCTCAGTGCGGGAAAGGCTTCACCTGCTCCTCCGCCCTGCGGAGCCACCAGCATGTCCACACGGGGGAGAGACCCTTCAGCTGCCCAGAGTGTGGGAAGGCCTTCAGCAATTCCTCCCACCTGCTGACCCACCGACGGGTCCACACAGGGGAAAGGCCCTTAAGCTGCCCTGAGTGTGGGAGGGCTTTTAGCGATTCCTCCTCCCTGCGGAGGCACCAGCGGGTCCACATGGGGGAGAGGCCGTTCACCTGCTCTCAGTGTGGGAAGGCCTTCAGTGATTCCTCCCACCTGCTGACCCACCAGCGGGTCCACACCGGGGAGAGGCCCTTCAGCTGCCCTGAGTGTGGGAAGGCCTTCAGGAATTCCTCCACCCTGTTGACCCACCAGCAGATCCACACGGGGGAGAGGCCATTCACCTGCTCTCAGTGCGGGAAGGGCTTCACCTGCTCCTCCGCCCTGCTGAGGCACCAGCGGGTCCACACGGGGAGAGGCCCTTCAGCTGCCCTGATTGTGGGAAGGCCTTTACACAGGCCTCCACCCTGCTGAGGCACCAGCGTATCCACATGGGGGAGAGGCAGTTCAGCTGCTCTCAATGCAGGAAGAGCTTCAACTGCTCCTCCCACCTGCTGACCCACCAGCAGGTCCACAAGGGGGAGAGGCCCTTCACCTGCTCTCAGTGCGGGAAGGACTTTAGGTATTCCTCCCATCTGCTGACCCACCGGCGGGTCCACACGGGAGAGAGGCCCTTCAGCTGCCCCGAGTGCGGGAAGGCCTTCAGGTATTCCTCCCATCTGCTGACCCATCAGCGGATCCACACGGGAGAGAGGCCCTTCAGCTGCCCCAAGTGCGGAAAGGGCTTCAGCACATCCTCCACCCTGCTGAGGCATCAATGGATCCACACCGGGGAGAGGCCGTTCACCTGCTCTCAGTGCGGGAAGGGCTTCACCTACTCCTCCCAGCTGCGGAAGCACCAGCGAGTTCACGTGCCATCGCAGGGGGATTGAAGGAGTGAAGGCTGAGTGCCATTATCGATTGGACTACCAACCCATTTCCGGGGACTCCCGGGTTTGAATCCCGCCACGACAGATGGCAGAATTGGTATTCAGTCAGAAATGTGGAGTTCGAAATTTAACAATGAGACCGTTTCAGGGAGGGGGTGGTGCAGGGGAGAAAGCCCCTGATTCCGTCTCTCCCTTGTTAGGGAAGGGAACCGCCATTGTGGGAAAGGATTCACTCAGTCGTTCCAGGGGAGAAACTTACTTGGAGACAGAGTATGCGTTGAAATTGCTGAGTGAGGCAATACTTCCTCCGGGTTACGGCGGTACCAAGGATCCAGTTACAAAGGGACAACTTGGTGCTGGCCAATATTAAAGACAGTGGGGGGACGGGGGAAACAGGGGAGGTGTGGTGTGTGCACTTTCACCTTGAGCTCAAAAAGCAACTTCTTTTTCTCTGCCTTTTTGCTGGGGGGATCCAAAGCTGTAACAAAGTTGGGTTGCAATAAAGGATACCTGAACTTACCACCGGGCTCAGACTCTCATTGGAAGCTTTGAGCTCCAAGAGGTTTTTGTTTTAAAGCTGCTTATTTCTTTCAGCCTCCTGCAGTAAGTTTAGAACATAGAACAATCCAGCGCAGAACAGGCCTTTCGGCCCTCGATGTTACGCCGACCTGTGAACTATTCTCAGCTCGTTCCCCTACACTATCCCAAAATCATCCATGCGCTTATCTAAGGATTGTTTAAATCTCCCTAATGTGGCTGAGTTGACTACCTTAGCAGGTAGGGCATTCCACTCCCTTACCACTCTCCGTGTAAAGAACTTGCCTCTGACATCTGTCTGAAAGCTATCACCCCTCAATTTGTAGTTATGCCCTCTCTTGAACAAGGGCACAACATTTGCAATCCTCCAGTTCTCAGGTACTAAACCCGTCGATAATGATGACTCAAATATCAAAGCCAAAGGCTCTGCTATCTCCTCCCTCACTTCCCAGAGAATCCTCGGATAAATCCCATCCAGCCCAGGGGACTTGTCTACTTTCACTCCTTCTCAAATTGATAACACCTGTGCGTAACTAACCTCAATCCTTTCGAGTCTAATGTCTCATATCTCATTCTTTTCCTGAGTGAACACCAATGAGAAATGTTCATTTAGCACCTCTCCGATCTCTACAGTGTCCACACTCAACTTCCCACTTCTGTCTTTGACTGGCCCTATTCCTACCCTAATCATCTGGGCAGCACGGTGGCACAGTGGTTAGCACTGCTGCCTCACAGCACCAGAGACCCGGGTTCAATTCCCGACTCAGGCGACTGACTGTGGAGTTTGCACGTTCTCCCCGTGTCTGCGTGGGTTTCCTCCGGGTGCTCCGGTTTCCTCCCACAGTCCAAAGATGTGCGGGTCAGGTGAATTGGCCATGCTAAATTGCTCGTAGTGTTAGCTAAGGGGTAAATGTAGGGGTATGGGTGGGTTGCGCTTCGGCGGGTCGGTGTGGACTTGTTGGGCCGAAGGGCCTGTTTCCACACTGTAAGTAATCTAATCTAATCTAATCCTTTTATTCCTCACAGACCTATAGAAAGCTTTAGGGTTCTCCTTTATTCTATTTGATAAAGACTGCTCGTGTCCTCTCTTTGCTCTTCTTAACTCTCTCTTTCAATCCTTCCTCGGTGATCTGTAATTCTCTTATCGCCTCATCTGTACCATCTTGCCTCATCAACACATAAGCCTCATGGAACAGCATCATAAGACACAGAACTTGTATCAAAAGATCAGTGTCATGCAACTGATCGAATATATTGAACAAACTGAGATAGTCTTCATCTCTTAGAATGGGTGCGGACTTTGGTTCATTAATATGTAACAGTGTTTTTGAGATGACTTAAGCTTTTATAAAAAACAGACATCTCTGCTCAGACAATGCAATGAAGGTGTGAGATTTGAGTCTGTCAGTATTCCAACCTTGAATCAGACTTGTTCTGTTTCCAAAGTCGGAATTTGTAAAATATTATATGCATTGACTGCCTGCAGTTTGTGTGCTTTTTGAATAAAATTGAATGTATCTGCAAATATAATTTTGCCAATACAATTTCACCCCATAAAGTAGTGTGTGTGTGTGCATGAAAGAGTGTGCATGTGAGTTTGTGTGTGTGTGCACAGAAGTGTGTGTGTGTATGCTTGGAAAGTGAGAGTGTGATGGAGTATGAGGCTGCGAGTGTGAGAGAGTGTTGAGGGGTGTGTGTCTGTGTCTGTCTGAGAGGTAGAGTATGTGTGTGAGGGAGAGGCTTAATCAAAGCAAGGGGTTGCATTTTTGCTAAAACAAGGACTTGTACAGTTGGGCCATGGGTCGTGTTAGAGAACAGACAGACATGGGGGGTGGGGGAGCAGAGGTGGGGGCTGTTCAGGTACATAGTTCTTTGGAAGTTGCATCATTGCTCGACAGGGTGGTTAAGGCGGCATTTCGCAACATTGCCTTCATTGTTCACACCATTGAGTATAGGAGTTGGGACATCATGTTGAGGTTGTACAGGATGTTGGTGAGGCCACTTTCAGAGTACTGAGTACAGTTCCGGTGGCCCTGTATTAGGAAGAATAATATTAGTGAGGGTTTAATAAAGATTTACCAGGATGTTGTAAGGACTGGAGGGTTTGAGTTATAAGGAGAGGCTGGGACTTTATTCATTGGAGCACAGGAGGTTGGGGGGGGGGAGGTGACCTCATTGAGATTAATAAATTCATGAGGAGTGGAGGTAAGGTGAATAGCAAATGGCTCTTGCTTAGCGTAGGGGAACTCAAAACTAGGGGGCATTTTTTTAAATGTCAGGAGAGAGATTTAAAAGGAAGCGGAGGGGCAACATTTTGAAAGAGGGTGATTTGCATGTGGAATGAACTTGCTGAGGATGTGGTCGATGCAGGTACAGTTACAACATTGAAACAGCATTTGGATGGGTACATGAATAGAAAGGTTTAGAGGGATATGGGCCAAATGCAGGCAAGTGGGACTGGTTTGTATCGGGTTGTGAGTTCATGGAATGCCCTGCCCGTATCAGTGGTGAACTCTCCTTTATGGTCATTTAAGCGGGCATTGGATAGGCATTTGGAAGTTATTGGGCTAGTACAGGTTAGGGAGGATTCGGTCGGCGCAACATCGAGGGCCGAAGGGCCTGTACTGCACTGTATCCTTCTATGTTCTATGTTTAGTTTGGAATCCTGGTCGACATGGACGAATTGGACCGAAGTGTCTGTTTCTGTGCTGTATACCTCTATTGAAACTAATAGAATTCTGAAAGGGGCTTGACAGGATAGATGCAGATGAAATGCTCCTTTGTGGGGAGGGTCATCGAATTCCGACAATGTGGAAGCAGGCCATTCAGCCCATCTATTTCACTCTGGCCCTCTGAACAGTATCCCACCCATACCCAACCCCTTACTCCATATTTCCCATGGCCAAGCCACTCTAACCTGTACATCCCTGGTCACTATGGGTAACTTAGCACGGCCAATTCTCCCTAACCTACACTCTAATCTATAAATTACCTTCTCAAGAATGTAATTTAAGTGCAGAGCTTTTCTAAGAAAAATGTCAGTCAGACTCAACATTGGGACACAGACAGAATTCACACCTATTGTCTCTGCTTATAAACAGGGCAACGTCTCTTCGAAATGTAGATTCATTTAGGTATAACTGCGTCACTTTACATATGAAGATATCCCTTTGAATGTGCCACATCCCTTTGAAATGTAATCTCGTCCATTTGCATCTCTTTATTTGCAAAAATACCCCGTTAAAATGTCCATGTTACTTTAATGTCCATGCACATTACCCCCTTTAGATTATGAGGCCGTTCCGTTAGATGTCGGAATATCTGTTTAAATGGAGCCGTGAGCTTTCCCAATGTAGACAGGGCTCCTCGAAACGTGGCAGTGTCCCCCCTGCAGCTGCAGAGCGAGACAGGAGAGTTTGTTTTTGTGAATGAGCAGTTGTAGCGCGAGGTGGCTGTTGCTTGGTGACGGTGAGGCTCCCCCGGCCCCGCCCATTCCCCCGTGCAGACGTCACGCGGGGTGAAGGCGGTTGGGAGGAGAAGTCGCTCGAGCGGGGAAGCGGCGGCCGTTAGGAAAATGGCGCCGTGCGGCCCGGGGCAGACCCCCGTCACTGGTCACCGCCGCCTTCCTGGCGCAGCTGCTGTGTCACGGTCACACCGGCCGGCTGTACAGCAGGCAGGAGCCGGTGACCATTCTGGAGGCGGATGGGGTTAAGGGCCTGCTTGGGAACTGGTCGGCCGCCTGGGTGGTGGAGTTCTACTGGTCGTGGGGCGGCCCCTGTGTCAACTATGGGGCCACCTGGAAGGTACTGGGCCCGGGAGGTGAAAGGTGAGGCAGGTTGTGGGGGGGACGGAGGGGAAGGAATGTGGGGCCTGTCCTGTCATAGTCACATTTTACACTCACTTTCCATCTGCTTTTACTGGCGCTTGTGCTGTTTACCCCTCACTGTGTTTTAATCCTTGTGCTGTTTACCCCTCACTGTTACTTGTACAATTGTTGAGGGTAGTGTGTAAATACTAGTGAAGGATACTATGCACCAGCATGTATATGTTCCTCAGTTATTGAAGGGGCAGGACCTGTTGAGAATGGTTAGTAAAGTATGTGGTGCACTAAGCCTTGTTAACTTGGAGATAGTTTGGTATTTGTAAAAATATACTTTTTTATTATTTAGAATCATAAAGATGTACAGCACATGAACACACCCATTTGGTCCAACCTGTCCATGCCAACCAGATATCCTAAATTAATCTAGTCCCATTTGTCACCACTTGGTTCATATACCCATCCAGATGCCTTTTAAATGCTGTAATTATATCGGCCTCCACTACTTCCTCTCACAGCTCATTCCATACGTGCACCATCCTCTGCATGGAAAAGTTGCCCCTTAGGTACCTTTAATATCTTTCTGCTCTCACCCTAAACCTATGCCGTCTAGTTGTGAACCTCACCCCTATTCTGGGGAAAAGACATTTAAAAAAATGTTGAGCAGCCAGACAAAAGCGATAAAATGTTGAGCCACATGGGGAAAAAGAACTGTGGCTCTACCCTTTATTTCTCCTCTTGGCATTTGAACATTTAACATCTGTCAATAACACCAGCATCGCCACAGAGCACATTGTGTCTGCTCCTCGGTGTGAACAACAGCGCACCTGCTCGCTGGTGTCACCAGTACATTGTCCATGCTCCTCACTGTTGGCAGAAAAGGAGACATCGCTTATCTCTGTTCCTAAAGGTCTTCCCTTTATTCTTAAAGCTGTGTCCTCTGGTCCTAGTCTCTCCTACCAATGAAAACATCTTCCCAATGTCATTGCACTGTGGGGATGAAGCCCTAGCCTGTCCAGTAATTTCTGGTGGGTGAGACGAGGCCTCAAGGTTAGAGGGAGTAGCTTTCAGACAGAGATGAGGAGGAACTGCTTTTCCCAGAGGGTCGTGAATCTATGGAATAGTCTAGATTAGAGTGGTGCTGGAAAAGCACAGCAGGTCAGGCAGCATCCAGAGAGCAGGAAAATCGATGTTTCGGGCAAAAGCCCTTCATCAAAATCTAGGGAATACTCTGGCTAAGGAAGCAATAGAGGCAGCTTCATTAAGTATATTCAAGATACAGTTGGGTGGGATTTGGCCTGGTTGGGGAATTAAGGGGTTCCTTGTGACAGTGCAGGGAGGAGAAGATGAAACGATGGATAGATCAGCCATGATCTTAATGAATGACGGAGCAGGCTCACTTGCAGCAACTGGAGTGAATCCAGCGAGGGAGCAGACTTTGGGACCTCAGGTATGTGTCTTGGTTACCCGGGTGAGGAGAGACAGAAGTTCAGGTTGGGACTTTTTTCCGTAGCTTGCCAGAGTCTGAGGAGTGACCTTATACACTTTTATATCATCATGAGGGGCATGGATAGGGTAAATAAACATGGTATTTTCCTTTGGATGGGGCAGTCCAGAAGTAGAGGGTAATAAGTTTAGGATCGAGCGTGTGGTGCAGCAACAAGTCAGGCAGCATCCGAGGAGCAGGAAAATTGACGTTTCAGGGAAACTCCCTTCAGGGAAGTGTGTGTGTTTGTGCGCTGTGAGTATGTTTTTGCATGTGTGCCTGCTTGATAAAGTGTGATTGTGATGGAGTATGAGTCTGCGAGAGGGTGAGAGTTTTGAGGGGGTGGTGTGTGTGTATGTCTGAGAGAGAGCGTGTGTGTATGAGAGGGATATGGATATAAGTGAGGGGTTGCATTTGCTAAAATAAAGGAGGGCAAGACTTGAACAGGTAATGGTAGGGCCCTGGGTCATGTTGTAGAACAGAGACATGGAGGTGTTCAGGTTCATTGTTCTTGAAAGTTACATCACTGGTAGAGGGGGGTGAAGAAGGTGTTCAACACACTAGCCTTCATGGTTCACATGCTGAGTACAGGAGTTGGGACATCATGTTGGAGATGCACACAGAAAGTACGTTACTCAGAGGGTGATAGGTGCCTGGAACGCATTGCCAGCAGAGGTAGGGACGGTAGATTCATTCAAGGTGCATCCGAGCAGTAGGACAGTCGAAGTTTCGGGCACAAGCCCTTCATCAGGAATGATACGTGGATGTTCAGAGGGGCATCAGTGTCCTTCTATGCCAGTTGTCAGACAGGTGCAGCAGGCAATGAGCAAGGCAAGTGGTGTGTTAGCAAGAGGAATTGAGTTCAGAGATGGGAATGTCATCCTGCAGTTAGGGGGTCATTTGAATAAATTCAAGGTTGAGTTAATCTGATTTTTGAACAAGAAAGAAGTGGATGTTTATTGCGGAAGGCAAGAAAATGGTTTTAAGCCCACTTTAGAACAGTTCGAGTCAGACAACACAGAAACAGACCCTTCAGTCCAACTAAACCGTGCTGACTGTGTTCACAAACTAAACTAGTCCCACCTGTGTGTATTTGGCCCATATCCCTCTGAACCTTTCCTATTCACGTACTTATCCAAATGTCTTTTAAACCTTGTTACTGTACCTACATCCACCACCGTGTCTGGACATTGATTCCACACACAAACTACTCTCAAAAAAAAGGCGCTACTCCAGTCTTTTGAAAATCTTTCTTCACTCACCTTCCTCATTTGCTCCCTAATCTTGAAACCCCCATCCTAGGGAAAGGACACCTGCGGTTCACCTCATCTACCCTCCATGATTTTATGAACCTCCTTTTAAGGTCACATCTCAACCTCATGTGTTCCAGTGAAAAAAGTCCCAGCCTATCCACCCAGCTGTAGGTATATTCATATCCAGTTATGAATTGTTCAATGCTGGTGCTGACTCGAAAGACCGAATGGCCTAGTCTTGCTCCCAACTCTCTCACTCTGTGTCCAGGACAGCAAGAGGCCCTAAGTCAGAGGAGCAGAAATTAGGCCATTCAGTCCATCAGGTCTAATCACCCCATTCAATCGTGGCTGCTAGGTTTCTCAACCCCATTCTCCTTTAACCCTTGATACTCAAGAACCTATCTGTCTCAGTTTTAAATATTCCCAGTGACCTGGCCTCCACAGCCTTCTATGGAAATAGATTCCACAGATTCACTGCTCTCTGGCTGAAGAAGTTTCTCCTTTCTAAAAGGACTTCCCTTTACTTGAAGCGCTGCCCTCTGGTCTGAGTCTGTCCTACCAATGGAAACATCTTAGCAACATCCACTCTGTCTGGGCTGTTCAGGATTATGTATGTTTCAATTAGAACCCCCTTCCCCCCCCCCCCCCCCGAGTGTGGGTCTTTTAATCAGCATGAACCAGACCATTCAGGATGAGGTACACCAGGGATTGGGGTCAGCAAAATGAGAATGGAGGGAGAGTGTGTGGATTGGAGATTTTCAGCTTGGGAATGAGAGAGAAAAGAGGGTTTGCTATAAATTAGAATTGATCGGATGGGCCAAAGTGTGGTAGATGGAATTAAATTTTGAGAAATTCGAGTTGTTGCATTTTGGTCAAGCAATTCAGGCAGGACTGACAGAGTTAAGGGGAGTGTTGCAGAACAAAGAGACCTTGGAGTGCAGGTTCCATAGTTCCTTGAAAGTGGAGTCTCAGGTAGACAGGATAATGAATGAGGCATTTGGTAGGATGGCCTTTATTGGTCAGAGCATCGAGTAGATGAGTTGGGAGGTCATGTTGTGGCTGTCCAGGATGTTGGTTAAGCCAATTTTGGAATACTGCGTTCAGTTCTGGTCTCCCTACTGTAGGAAAGATGTTATGAAACTTTGAAAGGGGTCAGAAAAGATTTGAGCTATAGGGAGAGGCTGAATAGGCCAGGGATATTTTCCATGGAGCATCAGAGGCTGAGGGGTAAACTTATAGACCTTTGTAATGGGCATGGATAGGGGAGGAAACCTAAGGTCTTTTCCCCAGGGTAGGGGAGTCCAAGAAAACTAGAAGACATATGTTTGAGGTGAGAGCAGAATGATTTAACAGGGGTCTGAGGGGCAATCTTTTCACATAGAGGGTGGTGCATGTATGGCACGAACTGCCAGAGGAAGTGGTGGAGACTGGCACAATTACAACATTTAAAAGGCATATGGATGTCAGTCTGTTCTCAGCTCTGCTGGATTTCTGTTGAAGCTTTGACACCCCCCCCAACAACTATCTTTACACCTTCTGGGACAATAAAACATTCAGTCAATCAAGTCCCAATGCACAATCTCCCAGCCTGTGAACCATCCAGGCACAGTGTAGTCACAGAAGGGAATCAAACAAGAAAAATGAAACAACATTAGAAATAAATAGGTGCTCGCGTTTAATGTTTATTCATTAGGAAGTAAACCAGAAATAAGGCTCTATTTGTATTTGCAGAATGATATTTGCAGATACATTGTGTATTTTGCTCAAAAAATACACAATCAGTAAGCAGTCAATCCATGTAATATTTTGTAAATTCCACTTTGGAAATAGAACCAGTCTGACTCAAGACTGGGACACAGACAGACTCTGACCTCACACCTTTAATGCATTATGTGAACTGAGATGTCACATTTTGCTATAAAACCTCGAGTTATCTTGATAAGGTGCCTTGCAAGAAGGTCTGGGATTTACATGTGAATGATAGCTGCAATCCAGTCTAAAAGATAAAAGACTTGACAGTCCAGGTTTGTTCAACATATCATTTCGGTGGCAGAACGCGATAATGTTTTTCTATAAGTTATGTCTTAAGATCTTATTCTCCACAACCACCTGAAGGATCAGCGCTCTGAAAGCGAGTCATTCCAAATAAACCTGTTGAACACTCACCTGGTGGTGTGATTTTTAACTTTGTCCAGGTTAGGATGGATTGACCATGCCCAGAGATGTGCAGGTTAGGTGCATTAATCAGGGAGTAAAAGTTGAGCAATAGGGGTAGGGGAATAGGTGTGGGTCTGTTACCCTTTAGGGGGTCGGTATGGATTTGTGGGGCTGAGTGGCCTGCTTTCACACTCTGGGGATTCTCTGAAGGGAAGGGATTGGCACAAACTCATTTTTTTTTTTGCTTCCCAAAATCAGACCTCCACCCCTCTCAGCAGTATCCCAATGTTGTGAAAGATATTAACTTTCAGGTGGAGTTATCCAAAATTCAGAGAGATGTCAGTCTTGACGTTTTTGCTTTTCTGCCCCTGGAAGATCCTGAATCAGCACCTTCAGGGGAATTAGTTAGATCAGAGTGAGAACAGAGGTGGGGAGAGAGAGTGGGATGGTGCTTTCAATTTTGTGAAATAACAAAAGAAAAGAACTTTCCGCAGAAAGTAGAATTGCTTGTTCAGAATTTCTACCCTGCACTGACAGTGATGACTTTTGTAATCTCTTTTTACATTTCAGGATCTGAAGATGGAAGTTTCAAAATCAACAGATGAAGGCCTAATGCCCAAAACGTTGACTCTCCTGCTCCTCGGATGCTGCCTGACCTGCTGTGCTTTTCCAGCGCCGCACTTTCTGACTCTGACTCTCCAGCGTCTGCAGTCCTTACTTTGACGTCCATGTCTGACAGTCATTCAATCCAATCCATCGGGACCGCAACAGTTTGCAACTATGATTCCGTGAGGAGCAAAGCTGTTTGGTTCCTGTTTGGGTATGTTTTCAGCATCAGTGGGACTGGATGAGAGACCCTACCATTGCAGTGCACTGAGTGAGGAGCGTGTAACAGCTATACGGTTTGGAAAGAGGAATTCACGGTGGAGAGAAGCTCCACATGCGTTTGTGCGGCTGAAGCTTCGGCCATGGAGAAACCCGAGGAATCCCGCCCCGTAGAGAAACCACGGAAGTGTGGTGACTGTTCGAAAGGCTTGTTTCCCGTCTGCCCTGGAGACTCATTGGCGCAGTCACACTGGGGAGAGGCCGTTCCCCTGCCCTGACTGCAGGAAGGACTTCAGCGATTCCTCCAACCTCCAGACCCACCAGTGGATCCACATGGGGGAGAGGCCCTTAAGCTGCCCCGAGTGCGGGAAGGCCGTTACCCAGGCTGCCTCCTTGCTGACCAACCAGCGGGATCACGTGGCATTGCAGGAGGATTGAAAGAAAGACGGCCGAGTGCCTTTACCAACTGGACTATCAACCCAGTTCCAGTGGCTCCCGAGTTCGATTCCCACAACAGATGGCGGAATTGGAATTTGGTCAGAAATCTGGAGTTCAGAATCTAACGGTGAAACTATTGTCGGTGGGGTGGGGGTGGAAAAAAAACCCCCTTCTGATTCACTCAGTTCTTTTTTAGGGAAGACTTGAGCAGTTATTAGAGCAGTCGTCCCAGCTGCATCCTTTACCCGCTCTGGCCTACACGTGACTCCAGACCCACAATAGTCTGGTTGACTCTATGCTGCTCATCCAACTTACTTGGATACAGGTTGAAATTGCTGAGTGAGGCAGTACTTCCTCCAGGTTAAGGCTACACCAAGGATCCAATTACAAAGGGACAACTCGGTGGTGACCAATAATGAAGAAAGTGAGGAGTTGCACTTTGACCTTGAGCTGTTTTTAAAAAATTGCTACTTTTTCTACACCTTTCTGCTGGGAGATTCTGAAGCTGTAACAAAGTTGGGTCACAATAAAGATTACCTGAACTTCACACTGAGCTCAAACTCTCAATGAGAGCTTTAAACTGCAACAGGTTTTTGGTTTAAAACTGCTGATTTCTTACAGGAGAAAGTTAGAACTGCAGATGCTGGAGATCAGGGTCAAGATTAGAGTGGTGCTGGCAAAGTACTGCAGGTCAGGCAGCGTCCGAGGAGCAGGAAAATCGACATTTCGGGTTTGCTCCAGACTCCACCCTCCTTACTGTGTCAACCATCTGTGAGTAGGGTACTCTCTTCACAACTCCTTTTCCATTTATTTCATTCTGGGCTTCAATTTATGACTTGCAGCAACTGAAAGGAAAGAGAATGAATCCATGGAATGGACAGAATTGGGAAAAGTTTGTTTATAACAGAGTGTTTCATGTATTGAGTGAATGTAAAGAGGAAGTGGTGGATACATGTTCAGATGCAACGTTTAAAAGATATGTGGATAAGTACATGAATAGGGAAGGTGTGGAGGTATATGGGCCAAACACTGGCAAGTGGCACTAGTTTAGTTTGAGAACATAGTCAGCATGGAATAGTTGGACTGAAGGGTCTGTTTCTGTGCTGTCTGACCATAACTGTTCTGTCGTGGTCTTAAAACCATTTTCTTGCCTTCCACTTTAAAAATGTCTACTCTTCCTGTATCCAAAACATAAACCACAAAAAAAACACACCTCATCCACACAACATAAAAATCCACACTTTGTTGTTCAAAAATCAGATGAACTCAGCCTTGAATAAATTCAATGACTCCCTAACTGCAGGAAGACATCCCCATTTCTAATCTCAGTTCAGCCTGCTAATATACCACTTGCCTTGCTGCACCTGTCTGACAACTGGCATTGACTGATGTAGAAGGATGCCTCTAATCAAAGCACTGATCACAGGGTGGTCTGGTTTCAGGACCTGATTTCTCTATCCTCTGTTGATCTCCCTGTTCCCACAGACTAAGATGTCGGTCTGTTCTCAGCTCTGCTGGATTTCTGCTAAAGCTTTGACCCCGCCTTTTATAACTTCTGGAACGATAAAATATTCAATCAAGACCCAAGCCACAATCTCCCAGCCTGTCAACTATCCTAATACAAGGTGTAGTCATAGCAGGGAATCAAACAAGAAAAATAAAACAAAATCGTAAATAAATAGGTACACGTGCTTAATGTTTGTTCATGAGGAAGTAAACCAGAAATAGGGGTCTCCCAGGAATCTTCCAGTGCCCTACTTGAGGAATTCTGTCACCCTTACACCTATGAGGATCCAGCTATGAATTACAACAACATTTACACCAACAGAAATAAAGCAACGGTTATCAAATAGAGATAAACAGCACGGAAATAGACTGTTTCTCTATCTCATGCACACACGAGATAGATCATCCATGGGGGTGGGTTTGTATTTGCAGCATGATGTTTGCAAATACATTCTACTTTGCAAGGTTTGTAGCTCAGGTTGAGGATTAGGGTGTAGGTTTGCTCGCTGAGCTGTAGGTTTGATATCCAGACGTTTCATTACCTGGCTCGGGAACGTCATCAGTGGCGACCTCCAAATGAAGCGACGCTGTTGTCTCCTGCTTTCGATTTATATGTTTGGCCTGGATAGGGTTCCTGGGGTTTGTGGTGATGTCATTTCCTGTTCATTTTCTGAGGGGTTGATAGATGGTATCTAGATCTATGTGTTTGTTTATGGTGTTGTGATTGGAGTGCCAGGCCTCTAGGAATTCTCTGGCATGTCGTTGCTTAGCCTGTCCCAGGATAGATGTCCCAGTCGAAGTGGTGTTTTTTTTTTCATCCGTATGTTGGGCTACGAGGGATAGAAGGTCGTGTCTTTTTGTGGCTAGCTGGTGTTCGTGTATCCAGGTGGCTAACTTTCTTCCTGTTTGTCCTATGTAGTGTTTGTGGCAGTCCTTGCAAACTCCCGGAGTATGGGTCTGGGTGATATATGCGTTGGCAGGTCGGTGTGGACTTGTTGGGCCGAAGGGCCTGTTTCCACACTAAGTAATCTAATCTAATCTAAAAAGATTTACAAGGATGTCGCCAAGACTGGAGGATTTGAGCTATAGGGAGAGACAGAACAGGCTGCGGCTATTTTCCCTGGAGCGTCAGAGGCTGAGGGGTGACCTAATAGAGGTTTATAAAATCATGAGGGGCATGGATAGGATAGATAGACAAAGTCTTTTCTATGGGATGGGAGAGTCCAGAACTACAGGGCATAGGTTTTCGGGTGAGAGAGGAAAGATATGAAAGAGATCTAAGGGGCAACCTTCTCATTTAGAGGGTGGTACGTGTATGGAATGAGCTGCCAGAGGAAGTGGTGGAGGCTGATACAATTGCAACATTTAAAAGGCAACTGGGGGGATATGGGCCCTGTGCTGGCAGGTGGGACTAGATTGGGTTGGGATATCTGGTCAGCATATACGAGTTGTCCAGGTTCAGGTGGATTGACAGTACTGAAATACCCATAGTGCCCAGGGATGTGCAGGTTAGGTGCATTAGTCAGGGGTAAATGTTGAGCAATAGGGGTTGGGGAATTGTGTGGTGGGTTACCCTTTGGAGGATCGGTGTGTAGTCTTTGGGTCGAGCGGCCAGCTTCCACACTGTGGGGAGTCTCTGAAGGGGAAGGGATTTTTGTAAACTGTGCAAGGCAATGCAGCCGTAGTGCGGGGGCCTGCTGTTGGCCTTGCCCTGCCCCTTGCTCCTCCCCCTGTTGTTGAGCTGTCTAAAAAACAGCTACTCTTTCTCTGCCCTTTTGCTGGGGGCACCTGAAGCTGTAACAATGTTGGGCCACAATAAAGGTAACCAGAACGTACTGCTGGGCTCAGGCTCTCATTGAAAGCTCCAAGCGGTTTTTGTTTTAAAGCTGCTCATTTCTTGCAGCCTCCTGCACTAAGTTTCCAAAGTCGTGTATCAGGTGGAGCAGTGAATGAGTAGCTGGTTTCGTTAGAAATTATAAACTTTTCAGGAGTGCAGGCACTGCATCATTTCATCGGCAGTTTACTGGCAGCACTGGGAGGTATGGGCTGTGTTCATTAGAAAGGAGGTGGAGGTGCTGCTGTTGGACTAGGTGGGACAAGGTTGAAAAATCACAACAGTGGGTTATAGTCCAACAGATTTATTTGGAAGCACTAGCTTTCGGTGTGCTGCTCCTTCATCGGGTAGCTGCGGAGCAGGATCATAAGACGCAGAGTTAAGAGCAAAAGGTCACAGTGTCATGCAACTGATATGATATATTGACAAATGTAGATTGATGTTAAACATTCAGCACACTTACCTTAATTGTTCACACCATTGAATAAAGGAGTTGGGACATCATGTTGAAGGTGTACAGGATGTTGGTGAAGTCACTTGTAAAGTACTGAGAAGGCTTCTGGTGGCCCTGTAATAGGAAGAATACTATTACAGAGAGTTCAGTAAAGATTTACCAGGATGTTGCCAGGACTGGAGAGTTTGAGTTATAAGGAGAAGCTGAGACTGTCTTCACTGGAGCACAGGAGGTTGAGGGGTGACCTCATTGAGATTGATATGATCATGAGGGTTCTAAGTAACATGAACATCAAATAGCGAGGAACCTGCACGGTTATGTCAAGTGAGTGGGGGAGAAATTGTGGCATTTGGACATTTTAAATCCATCAAAAACAGCATCTCCATAGAGCATACTGTGCATGTCAGGTGAGGTGCCAGAAGACTGGAGGTTGGCTAACGTGGTGCCACTGTTTAAGAAGGGTGGTAAGGACAAGCCAGGGAACTATAGATCAGTGTGCCTGACATCAGTGGTGGGCACGTTGTTGGAGGGAATCCTAAGGGACAGGATTCTACCTTCATCTAGGTGGATGGGCTGGGACTTTTTCACTGGAGCATTGGAAGTGGAGATGTGACCTTATCAACGTTTATAAAATCATGAGGGGAGAGATGAGGTGAACAAAGGGTGTCCTTCCCCTAGGGTTGGGGTTTCAAGATTAGGGAGCAAATTTTGACGGTGACAGGAGAAGGATTTTAAAAAGATTTGAAGGGCACAATTTTTTTTTACACAGTAGTTCACGTGAGGACTAAATGTCTAGAGGATGTGGTGGATGCAGGTACAGTAACGTCATGAATAGGAAAGGTTTGGAGGGATATGGGCCAAAACACTGCCAGGTGGGACTGGTTTAGTTTGAGAACATAGTCAGCATTGACTAGTTGTACTGAAGGGTCTGTTTCTGTGCTGTCTGACTCTGGAACTGTCTTAAAACTGGATACTGGTCTTACAACCATTTCTTTGCCTTCCCCCACAAGCATCCACATAAAAATCACGTGAACTCAGCCTTGAATATATTCTATGACCTCCTAACTGCTGGAAGACATTCCCACTTCTGAACTTAATTCCTCTTGCTAATATGCCACTTGCCTTGCTCATTGCCTGCTGCACCTGTCTGACAACTGGCACAGAAGGACGCTGATGCCCCTCTGAACATCCTCGCATCATTCCTGATGAAGAGCTTGTGCCTCAAACTACGACTGTCCTACTGCTCGACCCACTGTGCTTTGCCAGTTATGGTCTTCTCTACGTCAGGAAGACCAACCGTAAACTTGGGGAATGGTTTGCCGAGCATCACAGCCGGGTCCGTAGAGGCTTTGCGGACTTCCCAGTCTCCACCCATTTTGATGCCCCTTCCCACTCCCCTTCTGACAAATTGGAGGAACAAAACCTCATCTTGTCTGAGCAGTCCACAGCCCGGAGGACTCGACACTGAGTTCTCCAATTTCAAATAATCTCCCATCCCATCCCCCAACTCACTTCCCAGCCCTTTCCACTCTTCCCTTCCAACTGGATTCCTTCCTCCCATTCACCAACCAGGTTGTGGGGATAATGCAGGAACAGGATACTGATTGAGGATGATCAGCCACGATCATAATGAATGGTGGTGCTGGCTCAAAGGGCAGAAGAGCTGACTCCTGCACCTATTGTCTATTGTACCTTCTACCTATCTCCACCTATCCTCGCTTCATCACCCTGCCCCCAGCACACCCTTGTTCCACAGCTCTCCCTATACCCACCCCCAATCCTGAACAAGGGTTCCACCAGATACCTCAACTCTTCCACCTACTGATACTGCCTGGCTTGCTGCATTCTTCCAGTCTCCTGCCTGTCTATTTTGTCAATTGAGACAAAGGCTTGGACTATTTTTTCCAGAGTCTGTCCCCTCACTGGATTCACTCCCATTCCTTTCAGTTGCACCAAGTCAACAATTGAACCCCAGAATGAAACGTTAATGGAAAAGGGGGTGAGAAAAGAGAGTGCTGTACTCACAGATGTTGGACAGAGGAAGGAAGCTGCAGTCTGAGTGAAGCTCAATCTTCATTGAGAGAGGGGAGGGGCAGGAACTTCAGAACCTCATGGCCCAACTTCCGCATTCACCAATAGGGGAGCTCCGAATGGCAGGAGGACAAGTCTCCTTCTGGTCCTCCAGTGAGCCTTTTTGTCCATCAAAAGTAGGTTTCGCCCCTTTTCTGCTGACAGCGAGGAACACGCCCAATGTTTTGGTGACACTGGCAAACATGTGCCCTGCTTGTTGACACCGAGGAGTGTACACAATATGCTCTGTAGCAATGCTGGTGTTATTGACAGATTTTCAGTTTCCAAATGTCTATTGGAGATCAAAAATGGCAGAGCGATATTTTTTCCCCCATGTGGCTCGATATTTGAGCAGCCAAACAAATGCAAAAGCAATCAATATTTTTAAGACTTTTCCTCAGTGTTGGGGTGACCTTCACAACTAGAGGACATAGGTTTAGGGTGAGGCCACAAAGATATAAAAGATACCTGAAGGGCAATGTTTCCATGCAGAGGGTGGTGTGTGTATGGAATGAGCTGCCAGAGGAAGTGGTGGAGGCCGGTATAATTACAGCCTTTAAAAAGTATCTGGATGGGTATATGAATAGGAATGGTGTAGAGGGATATAGTGCTGGCAATGGGGACTAGATTAATGTAGGATATCTGGTTGGCGTGGACAGGTTGGACTGAGGGGATCTGTTTCCGTGCTGAAAATCTCTACGACTCTAAATAATAAAAAGTCAACTTTTCCAATGAACATATCCATGTTAACAAGACTTAGTGCACAACCTGCTTTACTAACCGTTCTCAACAGGTCCTGCCCCTTCAATGACTGAGGAACATATACATGCTGGTGCATAGTATCCTTCACTAGTATTTACACACTACCCTCAGCAATTGCACAAGTAACAGTGAGGGGTAAACAGCACAAGCGCCAGTAAAAGCAGATGGAAAGTGAGTGTAAAATGTGACTATGACAGGACAGGCCCCACATTCCTTCCCCTCCGTCCCCCCCACAACCTGCCTCACCTTTCACCTCCCGGGCCCAGTACCTTCCAGGTGGCCCCATAGTTAACACAGGGGCCGCCCCACGACCAGTAGAACTCCACCACCCAGGCGGCCGACCAGTTCCCAAGCAGGCCCTTAACCCCATCCGCCTCCAGAATGGTCACCGGCTCCTGCCTGCTGTACAGCCGGCCGGTGTGGCCGTGACACAGCAGCTGCACCAGGAAGGCGGCGGTGACCAGTGACGGGGGTCTGCCCCGGGCCGCACGGCGCCATTTTCCTAACGGCCGCCGCTTCCCCGCTCGAGCGACTTCTCCTCCCAACCGCCTTCACCCCCGCGTGACGTCTGCACGGGGGATGGGCGGGGCCGGGGGAGCCTCACCGTCACCAAGCAACAGCCACCTCGCGCTACAACTGCTCATTCACAAAAACAAACTCTCCTGTCTCGCTCTGCAGGTGCAGGGGGGACACTGCCACGTTTCGAGGAGCCCTGTCTACATTGGGAAAGCTCACGGCTCCATTTAAACAGATATTCCGACATCTAACGGAACGGCCTCATATCTAAAGGGGGCAATCTGCATTTTAAAGGGACGTGGACATTTTAACAGGTATTTCCGCAAATACAGAGATGTAAATGGACGAGATTACATTTCAAAGGGATGTGGCACATTCAAAGGGATGTCTTAATATGTAAAGTGACGCAGTTATATCTAAATGAATCTACATTTCGAAGAGACGTTGCCCTATTTATAAGTAGAGACAATCGGTGTGAATTCTGTCTGTGTCCCAATGTTGAGTCAGACTGACATTTTTCTTAGAAAAGCTCTGCACTTAAATTACATTCTTGAGAAGGTAATTTATAGATTAGAGTGTAGGTTAGGGAGAATTGGCCGTGCTAAGTTACCCATAGTGACCAGGGATGTACAGGTTAGGGTGGATTGGCCATGGAAAATACGGAGTCAGGGGTTGGATATAGGTGGGATACTGTTCAGAGGCCAGAGTGAAATAGATGGGCTGAATGGCCTGCTTCCACATTGTCAGGATTCTGTGACCCTCCCCACAAAGGAGCATTTTATCTGCATCTATCCTGTCAAGCCCCTTTCAGAATTCTACTGGTTTCAATAGAGGTATACAGCACAGAAACAGAC
Source organism: Hemiscyllium ocellatum (assembly GCF_020745735.1). NCBI lineage: Eukaryota > Metazoa > Chordata > Chondrichthyes > Orectolobiformes > Hemiscylliidae > Hemiscyllium > Hemiscyllium ocellatum. Next base: position 560,001 of record NW_026867518.1, read on the forward strand.
ACTTCGGTCCAATTCGTCCATGCCGACCAGGATTGCAAACTAATCTAGTCCCACTTGCCTGCATTTGGCCCATATCCCTCTACACCTTTCTATTCATGTACCCATCTAAATGCTGTTTCAATGTTGTAATTGTATCTGCATCTACCACATCCTCAGCAAGTTCATTCCACATGCAAATCACCCTCTTTCAAAATGTTGCCCCTCCGGTTCCTTTTAAATCTCTCTCCTCATATTAAAAAAAAGTCCCCCGAGTTTTGAGTTCCCCTACGCTAAACAAGAGCCATTTTCTATTCACTTACCTCCACTCCTCATGAATTTATCAATCTCAATGAGGTCACCCCCCAACTTCCTGTGCTCCAGTGAATAAAGTCTCCTTATAACTCAAACCCTCCAATCCTTACAACATCCTGGTAAATCTTTATTAAACCCTCTCTAATAGTATTCTCCTATTACAGGGCCACCAGAACTGTACTCAGTACTCTGAAAGTGACCTCACCAACATCCTGTACAACCTCAACATGATGTCCCAATCCCTATACTCAATGGTGTGAACAATGAAGGGAATGTTGCGAAATGCTGCCTTAACCACCCTGTCGAGCAGTGATGCAACTTCCACAGAACTATGTACCTGAACACCACGACCCCCCATCTCCCCCATGTCTGTCTGTTCTCTAACACAACTCATGGCCCGATCATTATCTGAAAACCACGACCCCCCACCTCCCCCATGTCTGTCTGTTCTCTAATACGATTCATGGCCCGATCATTATCTGTACAAGTCCTTGTTTTAACAAAAATGCAACCCCTTGCTTTGATTAAGGCTCTCTCTCACACACATACTCTATCTCTCAGACAGACACACACACACACACCCCTCAACACTCTCTCACACTCGCAGCCTCATACTCCATCACACTTCCCTTTCCCAAGCATGCACACGCACACTTCTGTGCACACTCACACACAAACTCACATGCACACACTCTCACTCTCTCATGCACACACACACACACACTCTTTGGGGTGAAATTGTATTGGCAGAATTATATTTGCAGATACATTCAATTTTGTTCAAAAAGCACACAATCTGCAGGCAGTCAATGCATCTAATATTTTACAAATTCCGACTTTGGAAACAGAACCAGTCTGATTCAAGATTGGAATACTGACAGGTTCAAATCTCACACCTTTAATGCATTGTCTGAGCGGAGATGTCTTTTTTTATAAAACCTTATGTCATCTCAAGAACATTGTTACATATTAATGAACCAAAGCCCGCACGCATTCTAAGAGATGAAGACTATCTCAGTTTGTTCAATATATTCTATTAATTGCATGACACTGATCTTTTGATATAAGTTCTGTGTTTTATGATGCTGTTCCATGAGGCTTATGTGTTGATGAGGCAAGATGGTACAGATGAGATGATAGAGAATTTCAGATCACCGAGGAAGGATTGAAAGAGAGAGTTAAGAAGAGCAAAGAGAGGACACGAGCAGTCTTTAGCAAATCGAATAAAGGAGAACCCTAAAGCTTCCCATTGGCATGTGAGGAATAAAAGGATGATTAGGGCAGGAATAGGGCCAGTCAAAGACAGAAGTGGGAAGTTGAGTGTGGACACTGTAGAGATCGGAGAGGTGCTAAATGAACATTTCTCATCAGTGTTCACTCAGGAAAAGAATGAGGTACGAGATATTAGACTCAAAAGTATCAAGGTTAGTTACACACAGGTGTTATCGATTCGAGAAGGAGTGAAAGTAGACAAGTCCCCTGGGCTGGATGGGATTTATCCGAGGATTCTCTGGGAAGCTAGGGAGGAGATAGCAGAGCCTTTGGCTTTGATATTTGAGTCGTCATTGTCAACGGATTTAGTATCTGAGGACTGGAGGATTGCAAATGTTGTCCCCTTATTCAAGAGAGGGCATAACTACAAACTGAGGGGTGATAGCTTTAAGACAGATGTCAGAGGCAAGTTCTTTACACAGAGAGTGGTAAGGGAGTGGAATGCCCTACCTGCTAAGGTAGTCAACTCAGCCACATTAGAGAGATTTAAACAATCCTTAGATAAGCGCATGGATGATTTTGGGATAGTGTAGGGGAACGAGCTGAGAATAGTTCACAGGTTGGCACAACATCGAGGGCCGAAAGGCCTGTTCTGAGCTGGATTGTTCTATGTTCTAAACTTAGTGCAGGAGGCTGAAAGAAATGAGCAGCTTTAAAACAAAAACCTCTTGGAGCTCAAAGCTTTCAATGAGAGTCTGAGCCCGGTGGTAAGTTCAGGTAACCTTTATTGCAACCCAACTTTGTTACAGCTTCAGATCCCCCCAGCAAAAAGGCAGAGAAAAAGTAGTTGCTTTTTGAACAGCTCAAGGTGAAAGTGCACACACCACACCTCCCCTGTTTCCTCACCCCCCCCCCCACCTCACTGTCTTTACTATTGGTCAGCACTAAGTTGTCCCTTTGTAACTGGATCCTTAGTACAGCCGTAACCTGGAGGAAGTATTGCCTCACTCAGCAATTTCAACCCATACTCTGTCTCCAAGTAAGTTTCTCCCCGCTCCTTTGCCAGTGGAGGGAGGGCAGTGTAGAGTCAACCAGACTGCTGTGGGTCTGGAGTCACGTGTAGGCCAGACCGGGTAAAGGATGCAGCAGGAACGACTGAGCGTATCCTCTCCCACAATGGCGGTTCCCTTCCCTAACGAGGGAGAGAGTGAATCAGATGGGGGCTTTCTCCCCTGCACCACCCCCTCCCTGAAACAGTCTCATCGTTAGATTCCGAACTCCACATTTCTGACTGAATACCAATTCTGCCATCTGTCGTGGCGGGATTCAAACCCGGGAGTCCCCGGAACCGGGTTGATTGTCCAATCGATAATGGCACTCGGCCGTCACTCCTTCAATCCCCCTGCGATGGCACGTGAACTCGCTGGTGGCTCCGCAGGTTGGATGAATAGGTGAAGCCCTTCCCGCACTGAGAGCAGGTGTACGGCCTCTCCCCGGTGTGGATCCGCTGGTGGCTCCGCAGGTGGGAGGATGTGCTGAAGGCCTTCCCGCACTGAGAGCAGGTGTACGGTCTCTCCCTGGTGTGGACACGCTGGTGGATCAGCAGTGTGGAGGAACTGCTGAAGGCCTTCCCGCACTGAGAGCAGGTGTACGGTCTCTCCCCTGTGTGGATCCGCTGGTGGATCAGCAGGGTGGAGGAATAGCTGAAGGCCTTCCCGCACTCAGGGCAGGTGAAGGGCCTCTCCCCGGTGTGGACCCGCTGGTGGCTCCGCAAGGCAGAGACGTGGGTAAAGGCCTTCCCACACTCAGGGCAGCTGAAGGGCCTCTCCCCTGTGTGGATCCGCTGGTGGCTCCGCAGGTGGGGGGAGCAGTTGAAGCCCTTCCCGCATTCAGGGCAGCTGAAGGGCCTCTCCCCCGTGTGGATCCGCTGGTGGGTCAGCAGGGTGGAGGAATCGCGAAAGGCCTTCCCACACTCAGGGCAGCTGAAGGGCCTCTCCCCCGTGTGGATCCGCTGGTGGGTCTGGAGGTTGGAGGAGCTGGTGAAGCCCTTCCCGCACTGAGGGCAGGTGTACGGTCTCTCCCCGGTGTGGACCCGCTGATGGGTCAGCAGGGAGGAGGAATAGCTGAAGGCCTTCCCGCACTCGGGGCAGCTGAAGGGCCTCTCCCCCGTGTGGATCCGTTGGTGCCTCATCAGGGAGGAGATGTCAGTAAAGGTCTTCCCACATTCGGGGCAGCTAAAGGGCCTCTTCCCGGTGTGGACACGCTGGTGGCTCCGCAGGGCAGAGACGTGGGTAAAGGCCTTCCCACACTCGGAGCAGCTGAAGGGCCTCTCCCCTGTGTGGACACGCTGGTGTCTCCCCAGGGCGGAGAGGTCGGTAAAGGCCTTCTTGCACTCGGGGCAGCTGAAGGGCCTCTCCCCCGTGTGGACACGCCGGTGGCTCTGCAGGTTGTAGGAATTGCTGAAGGCCTTCCCACACTCAGGGCAGCTGAACGGCCTGTCTCCCGTGTGGACCCGCCGGTGGACCAACAGGACAGAGAAAAATATGAAGGCCTTCCCGCACTCGGGGCAGCTGAAGGGCCTCTCCCCCGTGTGGCCCCGCTGGTGGGCCAGCAGATGGGAGTAATCTCTGAAGGCCTTCCCGCAGTCGGAGCAGGGGAATGGCCTCTCCCCGGTGTGACTGCGCCGATGAGTCTCCAGGGCAGACGGGGAACGGAAGCCTTTCCCACAGTCCCCACACTTCCATCGTTTCTCCACAGGGCGGGATTCCTCAGGTTTCTCCATGGCCACAGCTTCAGCTGCACACAAACATGTGTAGAGCCCCTCCCTGCCGTGAAATCCCCTTTCCAGGCCGTATAACTGTTTCAGGCTCCACACACAGTGAGCTCTAACAGTGGGGTCTCTCGTCCAGTCCCACTGATGCTGAAAACGTCCTCAAACAGGAACCAAAAGGTGTTGATCCCTCTCACAGAAATCACAGTCAAAAATTGTTTTGTCCCGATGGATTGAGTGACTGTCAGACATTGACATCAAAGTGAGGACTGCAGACGCTGGAGAGTCAGTCAAAAAATGTGGCGCTGGCAAAACAGCAGGTCAGGCAGCATCCGAGGAGCAGGAGAGTCAATGTTTCAGACATAAGTCCTTCATCCATTGATTTTGAAGCTTCAGTCTTCAGATTTTCAAATACTCTGCAAAAAGAGATTACAAAAGTCATCACTATCAGTGCAGGGTAGAAATTCAGAACAAGCAACTCTACTTTCTGTGGAATATTCTTTTGCTGTTCCACAAAATTGAAAGCACTATCCCACTCTCCCTTCCCCTCTGTTCTCACTCTGCTCTAACTAATTCCCCTGAAAGTGCTGATTCAGGATCTTACAGGGGCAGAAAAGCAAAAATGTCAAGACTGACATCTCTCTGAATTTTGGATACCTCCACCTGAAAGTTAATATCTTTCACAACACTGGGATCCTGCGGAGAGTGAGCAGGTCTGATTTTGGGAAGCAAAAAAAAAGTGTCAATTCAGGGTGAACCTGCAATGCAGCTTCTTGAGGAAGGATCAGACACAAAATGGTTAACGACCCCAGGAAGGTGGGAGCAAAATGAGACATCAAGGCATTAACACCGATACACTTCAGTCAAACTCTTCTGCTCCCAGTCAGGGCAAAACATGCCCTGAAAGTCCAGCCTTCACAACCACACTTCTGCTTTCACTGAAGACAGTTAGTGTCACACAGCACGGAAACAGACCCTTTGGCCCAACCTGCCCAGATATCCTAAATTAATCTAGTCACGTTTGCCATCACTTGGCCCCTATATGGGCCGGGTGCTGGCAGCTGGGACTAAATTGGGTTGGCTATCTTGTCAGCAAGGACGAGTCGGACCGAAGGGTCTGTTTCTGTGCTGTACATCTCTATGACTCCAGTCGCATTTGCATTCACTTGGCCCTGACCCATCTGAACTCTTCATATTCAGATGCCCATCCAGGAGCCTTTTAACTTGTCATCGTACCAGCACCCACCACTGATAACACCCACTCCACAGCGACTCCACGTTGAAAGCGTCTGGTCTGGTGCACCAGATGACATCAGAATAATCTCAGATCGTTCCAGATCACATCGATAGTCAGTCAGTGGCTTTCCTGATCAGGATGTTGTACGTGATCAAACAGGTCTGTGGGTAGGCGATCCCCCACCTCTTAGTTCAAGTATCTCTACGAGAACTCCCTTGCTGGAGGGTCCCTTGGAGACACTTCAACTGGACTTCATTGAGTTGTAGAAATGAGTTGAGTTGCTATAAATATGTTTTGCTTATTGTTGATGTCTTTTCGAAGTGGACTGAAGCCTACCCTCCTCCTAACGCTACTGCTGAGACTGTGGTGAAGATTTTGTTGAAGGAAATAATTCCCCGCTTCAGTATACCTGCGTGCATTAGCTCGGACAATGGACCACACTTTGTAGGTAATATTAACAGAAAACTCTGTTCCCAGCTTTGTATTTGTCGGCAACTGCATGGTGCTTATCATCCTCAGGCGGTGAATGTTTTAACCAGAGTCAAGACGAAACTTGCCAAATTAATGGCTGAGTAAAAAGTGAGGTCTGCAGATGCTGGAGATCAGAGCTGAAAATGTGTAGCTGGTTAAAGCACAGCAGGTTAGGCAGCATCCAAGGAACAAGAAATTCGACGTTTCGGGCCAGAGCCCTTCATCAGGAATGAGGAGAGTGTGCCAGGCAGGCTAAGATAAAGGTAGGGAGGAGGGACTTGGGGGAGGGCGATGGAGATGTGATAGGTGGAAGGAGGTCAAGGTGAGGGTGATAGGCTGGAGTGGGGTGGGGGCAGAGAGGTCAGGAAGGAGATTGCAGGCTGAGTCTGGCCTTTCCTGGTTATGCTAATCCCTGTGGCCTTATTTCAGATGCGATCCATGTCTGCGGGCAGGACACGACTGTCTCCAGGAGAGAGTCTCTCTGGTCACCCCGTCCATACTCCTTGGAATGATTCGGCTCCCTACTCAGTCCACATCCACTACATGACCGAAGCAATGGTTGGTAATATTCTTGCTCTAATTAGTGTCACGTGTGCCTTTCAATCCCAGGAGCGTGCGGCCAACAGCGATGTTCCCTCCCTTTCAGCCTTGTCACGGGTAGAGCCTGGTTCATTGGTGCTCGTCAAGACCTGGACTGGCAAAGGTCTCCAACCTCGTTGGGATGGCCCCTTCCAGGTTTTACTTCCCACCCCTACGACAGTCAAAGTCGCTGGGCTCTCGGCTTGGGTCCAACTGCACCATTGTAATTTGATTGCTCGCACCAATCAAAATTGGGGAAAGAGGAGGAGAGAATACTGGAATCCCAACAAAAGGAGTGGACCATGTCTATTTGGGTTTTTGAATTTTGCTGTTGTTCTAATGTTAACCTTATTACAGATACTTGAACTAAGAGGAGGGACATGTGGGGGATCGCCTATCACTTCATCTTTCTGATCATGTACAACATCCTGATGGGGAAAGCCACTAAGTATGGATGCGACCAGGAATGATCAGAGATTATCCACCACCCATGCTGAGGAGATGTCGTCCAGTGCACCGGAACAGACGCCTTTGACGTGTGGGACGTGATGAAGATTGATTATTGCAATGGACTCTTACATCAGAAAGACCAGATGGTCCATCTGGACAGTAGAAATCAGTGGCAGTTACCATGTTGTTACCATTTTTTAAAATTTTACCTGCAGACACAAGCCTAGTGAGGATAAAAATGATCAACCCCGTTATTATGGTAAATATTTTAAGGGCGCCCAGGAATACCATCCCTTTTTGCAGGACGGGCCGACTCGAGAAAAGAGAAGCCTGATAGGGGAAACTCCACAATCCACAAACAACTGATTTATACAGGCCCACAGAACGCTCTTCACCCCAGAGGCAGTAGTATGTTACTCCTCTCTATCGGGAGATGACTTACTTGCCCTGTCCCCAGTCCCCGATTCCATTCTATTCGTCAGACTTGCTACTGCCGACCCTGTGAAGAGAAATATCACTTTCCAATAGCTCCGGTCTGTGTATACAAACAGCTGGTGTAACACTAGCTGGGGTACAGCAGGCCTTATGTGGCACATGGATCTGGAACAGACTGGGTGACAATACAGGACACCCAATAGGATGCAGAATCCAGAATACCTTGAGGTTGGAAGGTTCGGCAGGGGTGACAAGTCAAAAGAACCGCAATTCCCTCTTTTGTGGCCTGACCATTCGAGAAAATAAGACTAAAGAGGCTCTGGAACAGAGTAAAGTGGGATTATCAGACCTGTGTCTTTACTCTATGCAGAATCGGTATGCCTTAGACTATATACTCGCCCGGGAGGGTGAGGTCTGCACCATTGTCCAAGATAAATGCACTATGGGCATTCCTGATCTCACTGGCAATATTACTAAGATACAAGAAGAGATCTAGGTATTCCTTGACAGAATGACTGAAGAGACCAGTTGGGGAAACTGCAGATTGGGCTCATGGTACAATTGGCTTATCAATTTAGCCATGTATGGTAGAATACTTTTCCTCTGTTTGTCAGTATTGCTCTTGTTAGGTGTTTAATTGTTAAACTTATGAGGTCCCTTAGTGATATAGATTTGTCCCAGAAGATGCTCCTTTTGCGTTCCGATGGCTCACCCACACATGTCGATGGTGATGATAAATATGACCAGATGAGCTGCGAAGATGGTGGTGCCGCTCTACAGGATGTTGATGGCTGGACCACCTTGAAGGGCATTCATTTGGACTAGCCTTCTCTTTCAGTGATCGCGGTGCAATCAAATGCAGGAATGAGGGTGTGGGCATCTGGGTGATAAAGTCTCCAGCCTTAAAACTTGTCATTAAACATTCAGACTATAATGTAATGCTGAATTATTGAATACATTTACTGCACTAGAAAATAAACAGGCAGGAAGGCTCAGAAAGAGGAGAGAACTTAAAGATAGGGACACCTGGGCTCACCAAGTGATAACAGGATACTGTAAGGCAATTAAGAAGGTTTGTCTCAGCATCGGTGAATCTGTGTGAACAGGACACCAAGTAATAACATTCACAGCCGTTCCCTTGTGAGACCATTTTAGTGCTGAGGCTGTTGAATCCCGTAGAAAATTAACTCTTAGTGTTTATCTGCAATGGATTGAAATGAATGGCATTTTGGGACCTTATGATGATATTGAGTAGCCATTACTGGTTATTGAATACAAACTCTGTAAAAGGAAATATTGATAAAGCTTTACCTTACTTGCTGCAGCCGAGACTCCAGCGGAGGCAATAGGCCGCGGACACACTTCCGTCTTCGGGATGGCCACGCCCCCTCCGGCGCCAATGAAACACGTAAACCCCACCCCTTCGGAAGGCTGCTCGTAAACCCCGCCCTTCCGAACAGTGGACGTAAACCCCGCCCCTTCGAGACAAAGTCCCGCCTCTTGGAACCAAACCTCTTTCCCCCTCGCACCAATCCCCGCCCCTTCGCCGCGTTCCACGCGCGATGTCTAAACCACGCCCTCTTCCCCCACGCGCAACCGCCCACAAAGCCGTCGCCTCCAGGATCGACGCGCCGCTCTACCGCTGAGCCTCGCCCCGCCTACTAACTCGCGACCCTCTCACGAGACATGCCCCGCCAATGAGCACGCCCTCCCGCTAAAACCCGCCTCTCCGTAAACCCCGCCCACCCAGGTGTATTTGGAAGCACTAGCTTCTGCAGCGCTGCTCCTTCTGCGGGGAGCTGTGCTGCAGGATCATAAGACACAGAATTAATAGCAAAAGATCACAGTGTCATGCAACCGATGCAATATTTCGAACAAACCTGGACTGCTACTGAGTCCTTCATCTTTTAGAATGGGTTGCAGGTTTCAGTTCATCAATATATAAATTCCAGAACTTTAGAGCAGATTCCCCACAGTGTGGAAACAGGCCCTTCGGCCCAACAGGTCCACACCGACCCGCCGAAGAGCAAAACACCCAGCCCCATTCCCTGTCACCTAACATTACGGGGCAATTTATCGTGGCCAATCACCCTAACCCGCACGTCTTTGGACTGTGGGAGGATACCCACGCAGATGTGGGGGAATGAATTGAACCCGGGGCTCTGGCGCTGTGAGGCAGCAGTGCTAACCACAAAAAAAGGTGACATTTTCTATTTTTCAGCAGCAGCAACCCAGGAGCGGGGAGTCACTGATTTGAGATTTTAAATTTGAAGTCAGAGAGCAGAAGTTCCTTGGAGAGGAGGGACGATTTATTTTTATTTCCTTCCTGCTGTATAAGTCAGTGGGTACTGTTGAGGGGGGAAAACGACCTACCGGGGGTATGCACTGGGACTGAGGTCGCTGGCACAGAGCCTGTCCCTGTTGCACCAGAAGGGAAGGAGGGAAAGGAGGAAAGTGTTAGTCATTGGGGACTTGATAGTTAGAGGGTCAGATAGAGGGTTTGTTGGGAACGAACAAGACTCACGGTTGGTGTGTTGCCTCCCAGGTGGCAGGGTGCATGATGTCTCAGATCATTTCTTTGGGTTCCTGAAGGGAGAGGGTGTCCAGCCCCAAGTCATGGTCCATGTAGGTACCAACGACATAGGGTAGAAAGCGGGATAGGGATGTAAGGCAGGATTTCAGGGAGGTAGGGTGGAAGTTGAGGGCTAAAACAAACAGATTGGTTATCTCTGGTTTGTTAACCGTGCCACGTGATAGCGAGTCAAGGAATAGGGAGAGATATCAGCTGAACCCGTGGCTGCAAGGATGGTGCAGGAGGAAGGGTTTCAGACTTTTGGATAATTGGGGCTCATTCTGGGGAGGGTGGGTCTTGTACAAACAGGACTGTCTTCACTTAAACCAGAGGGGTACTAATATCCTGGGTGGGAAAATTTGCTGGTGCTATTCGGGTGGGTTTAAACTAGCTCAGCAGGGGGGATGGGAACCGGGGGTGTAGCTGCAGTGCCCAGGAGGATGAGAGTAGGGAGGACAGGGACAGGATTTCAGGGTCACAGGAATGTGCTGGCAGACAGCAAAGTGGTTTGAAGTGTGTCTACTTCAACGCCAGAGTATCTGCAATAAGGTAGGTGAGCTTGCAGCACGGCTAAGTACCTGGGACTTGGATGTTGTGGCCATTTCGGAGACACGGATAGAGCAGGGTGAGGAATGGATGTTGCAGATACCAGGGTTTTGATCTTTCATTAAAAACAGGCAAGGTGACAAAAGAGGGAGAGGCATGGCCTTGTTAGTCAAGGATAGTATAACGGTGGCTGACAGAACTTTTGATGAGGACTCATCTACTGAGGTAATGTGGGCTGAGGTTAGAAACAGGAGAGGAGAGGTCACACTGCTTGGAGTTTTTTTTTAAATAGGCCTCCGTAGAGTTCCAGGGAGGTGGAAGAGAGGATTAGCAAAAGTATTCTGGGTAGGAGTGAAAGGAACAGGGTGGTCATTTTGGGGGACTTTAACTTCCCAAACATTGACTGGAAATGCTTTCACTCTAGTACGTCATACGGATCAGTTTTTGTCCAGTGTGTGCAGGAGGGTTTTCTGACACAGTATGTCTAAGGGCCGACAAGAGGCGAGGTCACACTGGATCTTGTGCTTGGTAATGAACCAGGCCAGGTGTTTGATTTAGTGGTAGGTGAGCACTTTGGAGAGAGTGACAATAATTCAGTTAGGTTTCATTTAGCGATGTAAAGGGATACGACCATGCCAAAGGTCAAGAGTTATCGATGGGGCAGGGGCAATTATAATGCAATTAGGCAAGACTTAGGATGCATAGAATAAGGTAGCAAAGTGCAGGGAAGGGGGACAATTGAAATGTGGAGCTGGTTTAAGGAACAGATATTGCGTGTCCTTGATCAGTATGTCCCTGTCAGGCAGGGAGGAAGTGATAAGGTAAGGGAACCGTGGTTTACAACAGAAATTGCATCTCTTGTTACAAAGAAGAAGGAGGCTGATGTGTTGATGAGGCAAGATGGTTCAGATGAGACGATGGAGAGTTCCAGATCACTGAGGAGGGATTTAAAGAGAGTGTTAAGAGCAAAGAGTGGACATGAGCAGTCTTTAACACATAGAATAAAGGAGAACCCTAAAGCTTGCTCTAGGTATCTGAGGAATAAAAGGATGATTAGGGTAGGAATAGGGTCAATCAAAGACAGAAGTGGGAAAGTGAATGTGGGCCCTGTGGAGCTTGGAGAGGTGTTAATGAATATCTCTCATCGGTCTTCACTCAGGAAAAGGAGAATATTGGAGAGGAAAAGAATGAGGTACAAGATATTAGACTCAAAAGGATCGAGGTTAGTTGCACACAATTCTAGAAGGAGTGAAAGTAGACAAGTGCTCTGGGCCGGATGGGATTTATCCGAGGATTCTCTGGGAAGCGAGGGAGGAGATAGCAGAGCCTTTGGCTTTGGTATTTGAGTCGTCATTGTCTACGGGTTTAGTACCAGAGTGGAGGATTGCAAATGTTGTGCCCTTGTTCAAGAAGGGCAGCAGAGATGACCCAGGTAAGTATAGACCAGTGAGCCTTACTTCGGTTGAAGGAAAGCTTTTGGAAAGGAATATTAGAGATAGGATTTATAATCATCTAGCAAGCAACAATTTGATTTCAGATAGTCAACATGGTTTCATCAATGGCAGGTCATGTCTCACAAACCCCTGAGATTTTTGAGAAGGTGACCAAGCATGTAGATGAGGGTAGGGCAGTTGACGTGGTGTACATGGACCTCAGTAAAGCCTTTGATTAGGTCTACATGGCAGGCTGTTGGAGAAAATGCAGAGGCATGGGATTGAGGGTGATTTAGCAGTTTAGATTACAAACTGGATTTCTGAAAGAAGGCAGCGAGTGGTGGTTTATGGAAAATATTCAGCCTGGAGTCCGTTTACTAGTGGTGTGCCACAAGGATCTGTTTTGGGACTACTGCAGTTTGTCATTGTTATAAATGACTTAGACGCAGGGATAGGTGGATGGATTAGTAAATTTGCAGACAACACTAAAGTAGGTGGAGTACTGGACAGTTTGGAAGAATGTTACAGGTTGCACGGGGACTTGGATGAATTGCAGAATTGGGCTGAGGTGGCAAATGGAGTTCAATGCAGCTATATGTGAGGTGATTCATTTTGGGAAGAATAACAGGAAGGCAGTGATCGTGGAATCCACATGCATAGATCCCTGAAAGTTGCCACCCAGGTGGATAGTGCTGTTAAGAACACATACAGTGTGTTAGGTTTCATTCGTAGAGGGATTGAGTTCCGGAACCGCAATATCATGCTGCAACTATACAAAACACTGGTGCAGCCACCCTTGGAATATTGTGTATAGTTCTGGTCCCCATATTTCAGGAAGGATGTGGGAAGCATTGGAAAAAGTGCAGTGGAGATTTACCAGGTTGTTGCCTGGTCTGGAGGGAGGGTCTTACGAGGAAAGGCTGAGACACTTGGATCTGTTCTTATTGGAACGAAGAAGGCTAAGGGGGGATTTGATAGAGACATAAAAAATGATCAGAGGATTAGATAGGGTAGACAGAGAAAGACTTTTTCCTAGGATGCTGACGTTAGCTTGTACGAGAGGGCATGACTACAAATTGAGGGGTGATAGCTTTAAGACAGATGTCAGAGGCAAGTTCTTTACCCAGAGAGTGGTAAGGGCATGGAATGCCCTACCTGCTAAGGTAGTCAACTCAGCCACATTAGGGAGATTTAAACAATCCTTACATAAGTGCATGGATGATTTTGGGATAGTGTCAGGGAATGAGCTGAGAATAGTTCACAGGTCAGCGCAACATCGAGGGCCTGTTCTGCGCTGGATTTTTCTATGTTCTAAACTTAGTGCAGGAGGCTGAAAGAAATGAGCAGCTTTAAAACAAAAACCTCTTGGAGCTCAAAGCTTTCAATGGGAGTCTGAGCCCAGTGGTAAGTTCAGGTAACATTTATTGCGACCCAACTTTGTTACAGCTTCAGATCTGCCTCTTTTTGAACAGCTCAAGGTGAAAGTGCACACACCACACCTTCCCTGTGCCCCCCCCCCCCCCACTGTCTTTACTATTGGCCAGCACCAAGTTGTCCCTTTGTAATTGGATCCTTGGTACAGCCATAACCCGGAGGAAGTATTGCCTCAGTCAGCAATTTCAACCCATACACTGTCTCCAAGTAAGTTTCTCCCCACTCATTTGCCAGGAAGGGACACTGTAGAGTCAACCAGACTGCTGTGGGTCTGGAGTCACGTATAGCCCAGACCGGGTAAAGGATGCAGCTGGAACGACTGAGTGAATCCTCTCCCACAATGGCGGTTCCCTTCCCTAACAAGGGAGAGAGTGAAACCCCCTGCGATGGCACGTGAACTTGCTGGTGCCTCCGCAGTTGGGAGGAGTAGGTGAAGCCCTTCCCTCACTGAGAGCAGATGAACAGCCTCTCCCCGGTGTGGATCCGCTGGTGCCTCAGCAGGATGGAGGAATCGTGAAAGGCCTTCCCACACTCGGGGCAGCTGAAGGGCCTCTCCCCCGTGTGGATCCACTGGTGGGCCAGCAGTGGGAGGAATAGCTGAAGGCCTTCCCGCTCTGAGAGCAGGTAAAGGGCCTCTCCCCGGTGTGGATCCGGTGGTGCCTCATTAGGGAGGACACGTCGGTAAAGGCCTTCCCGCAATTGGGGCAGGTAAAGGGCCTCTCCCCGGTATGGACCCGCTGGTACCTCATCAGGGAGGACATGTCGGTAAAGGCCTACCCGCACTCGTGGCAGCTGAAGGGCCTCTCCCCGGTGTGGACGTGCCGGTGGCTCTGCAGGTTGGAGGAATACCTGAAGGCCTTCCCGCACTCGGGGCAGCTGAAGGGCTTTTCCCCGGTGCGGATCCGCTGGTGCCTCATCAGGGAGAAGGTGTTGGTAAAGGCCTTTCCACACTCGGGGCAGCTGAAGGGCCTTTCCCCCGTGTGGCCCCGCTGGTGGGCCAGCAAGTGGGAGGAATGTCTGAAGGCCTTCCCGCAGTCGGAGCAGGGGAATGGCCTCTCCCCGGTGTGACTGCGCCGATGAGTCTCCAGGGCAGACGGGACACGGAAGCCTTTTCCGCAGTCACCACACTTCCACGGTTTATCCACAGGGTGGGATTCCTCAGGTTTCTCCATGGCCACAGCTTCAGCTGCTCACAGACACGTGTAGAGCCCCTCCCTGCCATGAAATCCCCTTCCCAGGCCGTATAACTGTTTCAGGCTCCACACACACTGCGCTAAAACAGTGGGGTCTCTCGTCCAGTCCCACCTGATGCTGAAAACGTCCTCAAAACAGGAACCAAAAAGCGTTGATCCCTCTCACAGAAATCACACAGTCAAAAATTGTTGAGGTCTCGATGGATTGAGTGACTGTCAGACATTGACATCAAAGTGAGGACTGCAGACGCTGGAGAATCGGTCAAAAAATGTGGCACTGCAAAACCACAGCAGGTCAGGCAGCATCCGAGGAGCAGGAGAGTCAACGTTTTAGACATAAGCCCTTCATCTGCTGATTTTGAAACTTCAGTCTTCAGATTTTCAAATACTCTGCAAAAAGAGATTACAAAAGTCATCACTATCAGTGCTGGGTAGAAATTCAGAACAAGCAATTCTACTTTCTCTAGAATATTCTTTTGCTGTTCCACAAAATTGAAAGCACCATCCCACTATCCCTTCCCCTCTGTTCTCACTCCACTCTAACTAATTCCCCTGAAGGTGCTGATTCAGGATCTTACAGGGACAGAAAAAGCAAAAACATCAAGACTGACATCTCTCTGAATTTTTGATGCCTCCACCTGAAAGTTACTATCTTTCACAACACTGGGATCCTGCTGAGAGTGAGCAGGTCTGACTTTGGGAAACAAAAAAAAAGTCAATTCAGGGTGAACCTGCAATGCAGCTTCTTGATGAAGGACCAGACACAAAATGGTTAACGACCCCAGGAAGGTGGGAGCAAAATGAGACATCAAGGCATTAACACCAAGACACTTCAGTCAAACTCTTCTGCTCCCAGTCAGGAGAAAGGGAGGGCTTCAGGGCTCACGCCTGAAACGTCGATTCTCCTGCTCCTTGGATGCTGCCTGACCTCCTGCACTTTTCCAGCAACACATTTTCAGCTGCTTCCAGTCAGGGCAAAATATGCTCTGAAAGTCCAGCCTTCACAACCACACTTCTACTTTCACTGAAGACAATTAGAGTCACACAGCACAGAATCAGACCCTTTAGCTCAATCTGTCAGAGTTGACCAGATATCCTAAATTAATCTAGTCACGTTTGCCATCACTTGGCCCCTATATGGGCCGGGTGCTGGCAGCTGGGACTAAATTGGGTTGGCTATCATGTGCAATAGAGCTAAGGGAGAGCCTAATGGGAACAGAATTTTGAGGACCATTGTCTACCAGATGTACAGCAAAGAAATCGTCCCTTCGGTCCAACTCATCTATGCCGATCAGATATCCTAAATCAATCTAGTCCCATTTGACAGCACATGGCCCATATCCCTCTAAACCCTTTCTATTCATATACCCAGCGAGATGCCTTTTAAATGCTGTAATTGTACCAGCCTCCACCACTTCCTCTGGCAGCTCATTCCTTACATCCACCACCCTCTGAATATAAGAGTAGCTCCTTAGGGCCCTTTTAAATCTCCCCCAAGCCTAAACCTATTACCCTCTAGTTCTGGACTCCCCCATTCCAGGGAAATGCCTTGTCTATTTATCCTATCCATGCCACTCATGATTTTACAGTAATCTGTAGGGTCACCCCTCAGCCTCTGGTACTCAAGGGAAAACAGCTCCATCCTGTTCAGCTCAAACCCTGACAACATTCTTGCCAATCTTTTCTGAACCATTTCAAGTTTCACAACATCCATGACATCCTTCCTACAGCAGAGAGACCAGTACTGCACACAATATTCCAAATGTGGCCTAATCAATGTCCTGGACAGCTACAACGTAATCTCCCAAATCCTGTACTCAGACGATTGGGAAAGTTTTCAAAACCCACAAACGACAACCGGGGAAACATTGAGGTATCAACACCGGGGGGGAGTGGAGAAGGCAAAGGAAGTCAAAAGTGCTGGAGCCAAGGCAGAGGAAGAACAAAGGATGCACAGCCGGCTTGAAGCTGCATGTGCTGTTGCATTTACTTGTGGAAATCGGGTGCATTTTGAAAAGGAAAACAGGAAAGATATCTACTCCTCCCAATCTCTGTCCTCCTCACCTGGTAATTAAGTCCTATATCTGAGTTGACAGAGTCTGCTCCCTCCCTGGATTCACTCCCGTTGCTACAAGTGAACAGATTTTCCCGCCCCAGGATTTGCCCAGACGGAGGGATTTTCATTCATTGTCACTTCCGCGTTTTGACGTCACGGAAGGAGCGGGTGGGCGTGGCCAAGCCGGGCACACGCACTGCGCCTGCGTTGTCCTGCACCGTTTGCTCATATCCATTCCCTTCAGAGAATCCCCACAGTGTGGGAGCAGGCCACTCGGCCCAACGAGTCCACATTCTTTTTAAATCCTTCCTCGCTGATCTGTACCATCTTGCCTCGTCAACACATAAGCCTCATGGAACAGCATCATAGGACACAGAACTTATATCAAAAGATCCAGATAGAATAAATCGAACAAACTCAGATAGTCTTCATCTCTTAGAATGGGTGCGGGCTTTGGTTCATTAATATGTAACAATGTTCTTCAGATGACATAAGGTTTTATAAAAAAAGATATCTCCGCTCAGACAATGCATTAAAGGTGTGAGATTTGAGTCTGTCAGTATTACAATCTTGAATCAGACCGGTTCTGTTTCCAAAGTCGGAATTTGTAGAATATTACATGCATTGACTGCCTGCGGATTGTGTGCTTTTTGAACAAAATTGAATGTATCTGCAAATATAATTCAGCCAATACAATTTCACCCCAAAGAGTACTGTGTGCATGAGAAAGTGAGTGTGTGTGCATGTGAGTTTGTGTGTGAGAGTGCGCAGAAGCGTGTGTGTGCATGCTTGGGGAAGTGAGAGTGTGATGGAGTATGAGGCTGCGAATGTGAGAGAGTGTTGAGGGGTGTGTGTCTGTCTGAGATAGAGTATGTGTGTGAGAGAGACGCTTAATAAATGCAAAGGGTTGTACAGATAATGGTTGGGCCATGAGTCGTGTTGTAGAACAGACAGACATGGTTGAGGGGCGTGGGGGTTCAGGCACCTCGTTCTTTGGAAGTTGCATCACTGCTAGACAGGATGGTTTTCAGACAGCATCTCGCAGCATTGCCTTCATTGTTCACACCATTGAATATAGGGGTTGGGACATCATGTTGAGGTTGTACAGGATGTTGGTGAGGCCACTTTCAGAGTACTGAGTACAGTTCCGGTGGCCCTGTAATAGGAAGAATACTATTAGTGAGGGTTTAATAAAGATTTACCAGGATCTAATGAGGACTGGAGGGTTTGAGTTATAAGGAGAGGCTGGGACTTTATTCACTGGAGCACAGGAGGTTGGGGAGGTGGTGACCTGATTGAGATTGATAAAATCATGAATGGAGGTAAGGTGAATAGCAAATGGCTCTTGCTTCGCGGCGGGGTGTTCAAAACTCGGGGGTCATTTTTTTTTTAAACGTGAAGAGAGAGATTTAAAAGAAACCGGAGGGGCAACATTTTGAAAAAGGGTGATTTGCATGTGGAATTAACTTACTGAGGATGTGGTAGTTGCAGGTACAGTTACAATATTGTGGTAGATGCAGGTACAGTTACAACATTGAAACAGCATTTGGATCGGTAGATGAATAGAAAGGTTTAGAGGGAAATGGGCCAAATGCAGGCAAGTGGGACTGGTTTAGTTTGGAATCCTGGTGGGCATGGACGAATTGGACCGAAGTGTCTGTTTCTGTGCTGTATACCTCTATTGAAACCAGTCAAATTCTGAAAGGGACTTGACAGGATAGATGCAGATAAAATGCCTCTTTGTGGGGAGTGTCTCGAATTCCGACAATGTGGAAGCAGGCCATTCAGCCCATCTATTTCACTCTGGCCCTCTGAACAGTATCCCACCCATACCCAACCCTTACTCCGTATTTCCCATGGCCAATCCACCCTAACCTGTACATCCCTGGTCACTATGGGTAACTTAGCACGGCCAATCCTCCCTAACCTACACTCTAATCTGTAAATTACCTCCTGAAGAATGTAATTTAAGTGCAGAGCTTTTCTAAGAAAATTGTCAGTTTGACTCAACATTGAGACACAGATAGAATTCACAACTATTGTCTCTGCTTATAAACAGGGCAACGTCTCTTCGAAATGTAGATTCATTTAGATATAACTGCGTCACTTTACATATTAAGATATCCCTTTGAATGTGCCACATCCCTTTGAAATGTAATCTCGTCTGTTTAAATCTCTTTATTTGCAGATATACCCGTTAAAATGTCCATGTCCCTTTAAAATGCAGATTGCCCCTTTAGATATGAGGCCGTTCCGTTAGATGTCGGAATATCTATTTAAATGGAGCCGTGAGCTTTCCCAATGTAGACAGGGCTCCTCGAAACGTGGCAGTGTCCCCCCCCTGCAGCTGCAGAGCGAGACAGGAGAGTTTGTTTTTGTGAATGAGCAGTTGTAGCGCGAGGTGGCTGTTGCTTGGTGACGGTGAGGCTCCCCGGCCCCGCCCATCCCCTCGTGCAGACGTCACGCGGGGGTGAAGGCAGTTGGGAGGAGAAGTCGCTCGAGCGGGGAAGCGGCGGCCGTTAGGAAAATGGCGCCGTGCGGCCCGGGGCAGACCCCCGTCACTGGTCACCGCCGCCTTCCTGGCGCAGCTGCTGTGTCACGGCCACACCGGCCGGCTGTACAGCAGGCAGGAGCCGGTGACCATTCTGGAGGCGGATGGGGTTAAGGGCCTGTTTGGGAACTGGTCGGCCGCCTGGGTGGTGGAGTTCTACTGGTCGTGGGGCGGCCCCTGTGTCAACTATGGGGCCACCTGGAAGGTACTGGGCCCGGGAGGTGAAAGGTGAGGCAGGTTGTGGGGGGGACGGAGGGGAAGGAATGTGGGGCCTGTCCTGTTATAGTCACATTTTACACTCACTTTCCATCTGCTTTTACTGGCGCTTGTGCTGTTTACCCCTCACTTTTTTAATCCTTGTGCTGTTTACCCTTTGCTGTTACTTGTACAATTGCTGAGGGTAGTGTGTAAATACTAGTGAAGGATACTATGCACCAGCATGTATATGTTCCTCAGTCATTCAAGGGGCAGGACCTGTTGAAAATGGTTAGTAAAGCATATGTTGCACTCAGCCTTGTTAACATGGATTTGGTTTGTTATTTGGAAAAATATACTTTTTACTTAGAGTCATAGAGATGTACAGCACGGAAACAGACCCATTTGGTCCAAGCCAACCAGATATCCTAAATTAATCTAGTCCCATTTGCCAACACTTAGCTCATATCCCACTCATCCCTTCCTATTCATGTACCCATTCAGATGTGTTTTAAATGCTGCAATTATACTGGCTTCCATTATTTCCTCTGGCAGTTCATTTCATACATGCACCACCCTCTGCATGGAAAAGTTGCCCCATGGGTACCTTTAATGTCTTTCTGCTCTCACCCTAAACCTATGCCCTCTAGTTGTGAACCTCACCCCTACACTGACGAAAAGACATTTTCAAAAAACAGTGAGTAGCCAGACAAAATGCAAAAGCTATAAAATGTTGGGCCACATGGGGAAAAAGAACTGTGGCTCTACCCTTTATTTCTCCTCTCGGCATTTGAATTCTTAACATCTGTCAATAACACCAGCATCGCCGCAGAGCATATTGTGTCTGCTCCTTGGTGTGAACAACAGTGCACCTGCCTGCTGGTGTCACCAACACATTATCCATGCTCCTCGCTATCAGCAGAAAAGGCAGCATCACTTATTTCTGTTCCTAAAGGTCTTCCCTTTATTCTTAAAGCTGTGCCCTCTGGTCCTAGTCTCTCCTACCAATGGAAACATCATCTTCCCAGTGTCATTTCACTGTGGGGATGAAGCCCTACCCTGTCCGGTAATTTCTGCTGGTAAGAGAGACTAGGCCTCCAGGTTAGAGGGAGTAGCTTAATTGCTTTTCCCAGAGGGTCGTGAATCTATGGAATAGTCTAGATTAGTGGTGCTGGAAAAGCACAGCAAGTCAGGCATCATCCGAGGAGCAGGAAGATCGATATTTTGGACGAAAGGCCTTCATCAAAATCTATGGAATACTCTGGCCAAAGGAAGCAATAGAGGTAGCTTCATTAAGTACATTCAAGACCCAGTTAGGTGGGTTTTTGCCTGGCAGTGGAATTAAGGGGTTCCTTGTGATGGTGCAGGGAGGAGGAGATGAGACGATGGATAGATCAGCCATGGTCTTAATGATTGCGGAGCAGGCTCACTTGTAGCAACTGGAGTGAATCCAGGGAGGGAGCAGACTTTGCGACCTCAGGTATGTACTTTGGTTACCCAGGTGAGGAGGGACATAAGGACAAGCTGGGACTGTTTCCCATAGCGTGCCAGAGTCTGAGGAGTGACCTTATACACTTTTTTATATTGTCATGAGGGACATGGATAGGGTAAATAGACATAGTATTTTCCTTTGGATGGGGGAGCACAGAACTAGAGGGTAATAAGTTTAGGATCGAGAGTGTGGTGTTGCAGCAAGTCAGGCAGCATTCCAGGAGCAGGAAAATCAACGTTTTGGGGAAAAGCTTTTCATCAAGAAAACGTGTGTGTGACTTTGTGTATAAGATTGTGCATCAGTGAGTGTGTATTTGCATGTGTACATGCTTGATAACGTGTGATTGTGATGGAGAATGAGCCTGCGAGAGGGTGAGTGTGTTGAGAGGATGGTGTATGTGTATGTCTGAGAGAGAGCGTGTGTATGAGAGGGGTATGGATACAAGTGAGGGGTTGCATTTTACTAAAATAAAGGAGGGCAAGACTTGTACAGGTAATGTTAGCGCCTAGGTCGTGTTGCCTTCATTGTTCACATAAGTAAAACCTACCTCTTGCAAAAATGCCATCCCATATTCCCAATTCCTCCGCCGCATCTGCTCCCAGGAGGACCAGTTCCACCACAGAACACACCAGATGGCCTCCTCCTTCAGAGAATGCAATTTCCCTTCCCATGTGGTTAAAGATGTCCTCCAACGCATCTCGTCCACGTCTCGTACCTCTGCCCTCAGATCCCACCCCTCCAACCGTAATAAGGACAGAACGCCCCTGGTGCTCACCTTCCACCCTACCAACCTTCACATAAACCAAATCATCCGCTGACATTTCTGCCACCTCCAAAAAGACCCCACCACCAGGGATATATTTCCCTCCCCACCTTCCGCAAAGACTGTTCCCTCCGTGACTACCTGGTCAGGTCCACGACCCCCCCTTACAACCCACCCTCCCATCCTGGCACCTTCCCCTGCCACCGCAGGAACTGCAAAGCCTGCGCCCACACCTCCTCCCTCACCTCCATCCAAGGCCCTAAAGGAGCCTTCCACATCCATCAAAGTTTTACCTGCACATCCACCAATATTATTTATTGTATCCGTTGCTCTCAATGCAGTCTCCTCTACATTGGGGAGACTGGATGCCTCCTAGCACAGCACTTTAGGGAACATTTCTGGGACACCCGCACCAACCAACCACACCGCCCGTGGCCCAACATTTCAACTCCCCCTCCCACTCTACCGAGGACATGGAGGTCCTGGGCCTCCTTCGCCGCCGCTCCCTCACCACCAGATGCCTGGACGAAGAACGCCTCATCTTCTGCCTCGGGACACTTCAACCCCAGGGCATTAATGTGAGCTTCAACAGTTTCCTCATTTCCCCTTCTGCCACCTCACCTTAGTTCCAAACTTCCATCTCATCACTGTCCCCATGGCTTGTCCTACCTGCCTATCTTCTTTTCCGCCTATCTTCTTTTCCACCTATCCACTCCACCGTCTCCCCCCACCGTCCCGACCTATCACTTTCATCCCCTCCCCCACTCACCTATTATACTCTATGCTACTTTCTCCCCATCTCCACCCTCCTCAAGCTAATTTCTCCACGCTTCAGGCTCTCTGCCTTTATTCCTGATGAAGGGCTTTTGTCCGAAACGTTGATTTTACTCAGCTCCTCAGATGCTGCCTGAACTGCTGTGCTCCTCCAGCACCACTAATCCAGAATTCATTGTTCACCTGCTGAGTACAGGGGTTGGGACATCATGTTGGAGATGCACACAGAAAGTATTTTACTCAGAGGGTGATAGATGTCTGGAATGCATTGCCAGCAGAAGTAGAGACCTGGACGGTAGATTCATTTAAGGTGCATCTTGGGGAGTGTGGTGGGGGGGGGGGAATATCCAAGATGGCAGCGACCCAGCAAGTCTGAGTCTGTAGTGCTCTGCCCAAGCCTCAGGCAAAGTGGGCTGCCTGCCGCCACCACACCTGCCAAATCATTTAAATAGCTTTTATTTAAATACAGCTAGTTATTTTGCACCAAACTTGAGCAGTTTCATACCCCATTAAAATGGCTAAAGGAAACAATGCTCGCAGTACATAGGAACCGCTCCCCAGCTGCAGCAGAGGCGTCTGCAGCTGCCTCAGGGGACTTAACTATGGTGGCGAGCCTTGTTGCAGTGATTTCTAAGTTTGAAGAGAAGATCGAGAAGGTGGGCGGCACGGTGGCACACGGTGGGCGGCACGGTGGCACACGGTGGGCGGCACGGTGGCACACGGTGGGCGGCACGGTGGCACAGTGGTTAGCACTGCTGCCTCACAGCGCCTGTAGACCCGGGTTCAATTCCCGACTCAGGCGACTGACTGTGTGGAGTTTGCACGTTGTCCCTGTGTCTGCGTGGGTTTCCTCCGGGTGCTCCGGTTTCCTCCCACAGTCCAAAGATGTGCGGGTCAGGTGAATTGGCCAAGCTAAATTGCCCGTAGTGTTAGGTAAGGGGTAAATGTAGGGGTATGGGTGGGTTGCGCTTCGGCGGGTCGGTGTGGACTTGTTGGGCCGAAGGGCCTGTTTCCACACTGTAAGTCTAAGTCTAAGACCCCTTCATAGAAGAGTCCAGGAACAGGTGGGAGTCGCTCTCGGTCGCGCTGCAGAAGCACGACTGAGATATTAAAAGAATCGAACGTCGAGTTTGAGAGGCGGAGCCAAAGGCCGCGACCTCCGAGGCTGCTGCAGAATCAGCTGTGGGTCGGGTCCGGACTCTCGAACAGCAAGTCCGGGCCTTGGAAGATCATGTCAACGTAAAAATATTTGTTTGCTGGACCTTCCCGAACGGGAAGAGGAAGGCCAGCTTACAATGTTTCTGGAGCAGTGGCTTCCGCAGTTATAGAATCTGGAGGCTGGATCAGGCCAGGTCAAGGTAGAATGGGCCGACCGGGTTGCAATACACAAGCCTGGCTTGGGCCAGCGCCCCCACCGGTCCAGTTCCGACTGCAATGCTTTAAGGAGAAGCAGATGCTCCTGGAAGCTTCCAGAAATCTTGGGAAAGATCCCCAAGCCTTGATTTACAAAGGACCCAAGATTATGCTGTTTCAGGACTTTTCCCCAGCTCTGCTTCAGAAGAGGAGGGCGTTTAAGGGATTTAAACATTCAGTACTCCCTGCGCTAACCAGCGGCGCTACGTTTTAGCCGTGAAGGGTCAGTGTATAACTTTGGATCACTGGAGAAGGCCAAGGAAGTTTTGGACTCTCTTAGATAAATTGTAAGAGTTAGCTAGTGTGGTGAATGATGTTGTTCTGCCCTCCCCCTTCTCCGGTTCACCCTTTTTTTTCTTTTATAACTTTATTGCTTAATATTATCTCCAGGGAGTAGGGGTGTGTGGCTTATTTGTTCTCCACTCAGCGATTTTCCCCTTTTTTTTTGTAAGTATATATAGGCCGGGTGGTCTAGTAGATTTAGGTGAGGTGGGGTCTCTGCTTTGTCTTATTTTTTTCTCTTTTAAAGCTGGATTATTTCCCCCTGTCATTTTGTATTACCATAATTAATTATTATCTGCTGAGACGGTAATTTTATAGTTTTATATGTTTATACCTGGTATTAACATCACCAAATACATCTAGGTATTGGGGTGGGTGGGTGGGGAGGGAGGGAGGGAGAGAGAGAGAGGAGGGTAGGGTACTCACTGTTAACTTTAGCTTGGTCGTACACTTGAATTTTCTTCGCTTTATTATGGGGTGCCTGGGTCGAAGGTGGGGCACTGGTCGGGAGAGGATATGATGGGTTTTCAGAAAGGAAGTGATTCCCCTGGAAATGAGGGGGAAAATCTCCATTTAAGTGTTTTTTTTTATTTTGAAATAGTTTTTTTATTATATTAGTGTGAGTGTAATAAAGAATCTCTATTTTTGTGAATTTTCTATGGACCATTCTTGGGGTGTTTTGGATGGTGTTTCTCCTCCGGGGGGTCTCGGACTTGCCTGGACGATTATGGTGAGCCATTCGATTTAAATGGTGCACCTGGAATGTCAAGGGGAGTAATTCTCCAATCAAAAGGAAGAAAATATTATCAAACCTCAAAAAAGAAAGGGTTGATATAGCTCTTCTACAGGAGACCCATTTATTGGACAGAGGACATTTGAAATTACAACAGAGTGGATTTGATCAGGCCTTCTTTTCTTCCTTCAGCTCAAAATGTAGGGGAGTAGTCATTCTTATTTGGAAGAATCTTCCTTTCAAAATCCAAAGTCAGATAAAAGATGAATCTGGACGATATATACTAATTGAAACCCTTATAAATGGAGAGGAATATGGGATTTTAAACCAGTATTGTCTCCCGGCGCATCATTTCAAATTTATAACGGAAGCCTTCTCCATACTGATGGCTCTCTGTGTTCGTCATACAATTATAGGGGGAGACTTTAATTGCATTATGGAGCCAGAAATAGACAGGATTCCCAAGAGTACTGCGGGTGGATCCCCCCGATATAGACAATTGGCAGATTTGAATCAAGAATTAGGATTAGTAGATGTGTGGAAGTCCCTCCACCCACAAGGCAGAGATTTCTCTTTTTACTCTAATCCACATAAATGTCACACTAGAATTGACATGTTTTTTGCCCCCTTGACTACTTTAAATTCCATATCATCCTGTAAAATAGGTGATATGATAATTTCTGATCACGCTGCTGTGTACGTGGAAATCAAGGCTACGAACAGTGAGGCATCCCCCTGACATTGGCATATGGATTCCTTCTTAATGAAGGATAGTAAATTTGCAAAATATTTTTCTTGAATTTAAAGCTTTCTTGGAAATCAATTCAGGTATGGCTAGTAATCCGTCAATGACGTGGGAGACTATTGAAGCTTATGCGCGAGGTCTGACCATTTCATACATTGGAAAGGGAGAACAACAGCGTCTACTTGAGGCTCGCTTAAAAGCAGCTGAAACAGCATACGCTGACCGACCTTTTGTTGCCAAATTACAAAGGATTACGGCCCTTGGGACAGCTCTGAATACCATGCTCACCCAAACGGGAAATATTTGCAAAACAAAGATTATATGAATTTGGCGATTAAACCTGGTAGATGCTTAGCATTTCTCGCAAGGAAGAAAAGGGCCCTTCAAGCTATCACGGCTATCAGGGAAAATGGTGGTTCTCTGACTCATGATCCTAAAAGAATCAACACAATCTTCAGAAAGTTTTATTCTGATCGCAGCATTATGAAGATAGAGCCAGGAGGATGCAGTCCTTTTTTAAAAGCCTGGCCTTTCTGGACTTAACCCCGGAATAGGTATTGGTCCTGAATGCTCCCCTAACAACCCAGGAAATACTTGATGCAATCAGGCAATTTCAGAGTGGTAAGGCACCTGACCCAGAGGGCTTTCAGGTTGAATTTTACAAAGAGTTCACAGAAGTATTAGCTGGCCCACTTATGGACGCATGTAACTACACAAATAGTCAGGGCTGCCTCCCGCCTTCACTGAAAGAGTGAATATCTCCCTTATTCTCAAAAAAGGAATGGATCCAGAAGATTGTGCATCTCGCTAACTGTAGATTTTAAAGTTCTCTCTCAAACATTAGCATTGAGGTTAGAGAGGGTGCTGCCATATATCATAAAAGAGGAGCAGACTGGGTTTATTAAGGGCCGTAGATCATCTGGTAATATTAGAATAGTAGTCTCACTGGACGCGGAGAAGGCATTCGACAGGGTTGAATGGTCATACCTGTTCTATACATTGGAAAGGTTTGGTGTTGGAAACGTATTTGCCAAATGGATCTCAACACTATAATGATCCCAAAGCAGTTGTGATCACCAATGAATTAGGCTCAGATAGCTTCATTATGGGTAGGGGCTGCTGTCAGGGATGTCCTCTCTCACCTTTGCTATTCACGCTAATAATTGAGCCACTGGCGAAAGCGATACAGGCTGACTCTAATATAAAGGCCTCGAGGGTTGGTACAGGAAAACATAAAATTACCCTATATGCAGATGATGATCTCCTTTTTCTTGGTAATCCTCTGATGTCCGTGCCTCACTTAATCCAAGTTATTAATACATTTAGTGCATTTTCAGGCTACAAAATTAATTTTTCAAAATCGGAGGCCATGCCTCACTAGTATGTCCCACTTATTGGATGGATCCCACTTCCCCTTTCGGTGGTCTCTGGAGAGTTTCTTATACTTAGGCATTTTTATCACTCCAGTATCAATTTTGTGCATCTATTGGAAAGGGTAAGACAGGGCCTTCAATGTTGGGACGACCTTCCAATTTCCTGGCTAGGTAGAATAGCCCTAATTAAAATGAATGTCTTGCCTCATCTCTTATACCCTATGAGAATGCTTCCGGTGGTGCTGCCAAGGCCGGCACTGCGCAGATTGTATGGTTGGCTGGGTTCTTTCATCTGGAATCCTAGACGGCCCCTCATTAAGCTGAGGAAGCTACAGCTTTCACAGGCAAGAGGGAAGGGCTGGATTTTCCATACTTTAGGATGTATCAGTTAAGTTCCTTGTTAAGCTACATAGCCGATTGGGTCACATCTGAACCGCAATCAATCTGGATGGACATCGAGGCTTCTCAAGTACAGTGCCCTATTATTAACCTCTTATTTTTAGATCAGATGAAAATCATTACGGACCACTGTAGAAACCCTACAGTACTAAATACAATTAAAGCTTGGAATATAATGCAGCAAAACGAGGGTAATTCACATAAAACATCCCCCTATACTCCTATAGTGGGGGCATGGGGTTTTCAACCGGGGCTTACAGATGCCACATCCAGATCCAGGGGGATCTCCTGTTTAGGGGATCTGCCTGAGAAGGGGGTCCTGATGTCTTTTGAACAGCTGCATCAGAAATTTGGATTACCTAATGGAGACCTCTTTCGATACTTTTGCATTCTAGACTACATACAGAAGACGACTACGTTATTAGATGTTCTCTATAAATCAGATAGAGAACGTAGAGTGTTGTGGCCAATGGGTGTACTCTCGGTCAGAACTCTATCATTTATTACGTGATGAAGTGTCGGAAGATATGGACTGTCTGCTTAGAACATGGGATCAGGATTTGGGGCTGGAAATTTCTACAGAAATGTGGAATGACATCTGGGAAAATGCCAAAAAAAATCTCCATTTGCAACAGAACCCCGGCCATTCAGTTAAAGATACTTCAGAGGGGCCATGTGGCACCGGAAGGATTGGCAAAATTTAGGGCAGGAGCATCTCCCATGTATCCCAAATGTAAAGCAGGTGGGCGTTCTTCCACACCGTTTATGGACATGCCATAAGATCTGCAAATACTGGACCATAGTAGTAAACGCCCTGACAGAAATCTTGAACGGAAATTACAGTAGATCCAGTATCTCCTCTTCTGGGCTTCTTGAGCTGACCTTCTCTGGCTGTGCACAGGAGGAAATTATTTTCCATTCTCTCCTTCTATGCAAGGAAAAATATCTTAGTAAACTGGGTGGCAGAGGGCCCTCTAGGACTTCCGAATTGGCACAGATTAATCATGGAATGTATTCCCCTTGACTTCCTTACAAATATGGTGCACCAAAACATTGAATTATTCTATAAAATATGGCAGCCCTTTTTAAATTCCATCAATACAGATATTTCGGCCATTCTTTGAAGGGCTTTCATCTAGTTGAGGTAACAGTTCTGGCTGGTCTGGGGCCCCTTGGGAGAGGAATCCCGCATGATTATGGTTTTATTGCGACTTATGTTAACTCATTATGAGCGTGTACTTCACTACTTAATTACTATGTTTTCCTTTTTTCTTTTGAATAATGTAAGATATTTGATCATACACTCTGGTTAGTTATAGGTTAGGTTAGTAGTTTAGTTGAGTTTTGTTTTTTTTTTTTTTTTCTCTATCTCTTTTTGTTTGACAGGTTTTGGCTATTTTATTTAAGATTTAATTGTATATTAGTGTTTGTACTTGTTTTTTTATTTTCAACTTGTAAAAACGTTAAATTTTCAATAAAAAAATCTATAAAAAGAAAAGGTGCATCTGTCTAGATGCACGAGTAGGTGGAGAGCAGCGGGATACAGATTCAGGAATTGCGTGATAGGTTTAGACAGGGGATTTGGATCGGCTTAGGTTTGAAGGGCTGAAGGGCCTGTTTCTGGATTGTAAATTTTCTTTGTTCTATGTTGTGGTTGTACAGGATGTTGGTGAGGCCATATTTTTGGAGTACTGAGTACAGTTCTGGTCACCCTGTAATAGGAAGAATGCTATTGGAGAGGGTTCGGTAAAGATTTACTTGGACGTTGCCAGGACAGGAGGGTTTTAGTTATAGGGAGAGGCTGGGACTTTTTCACTGGAATGGAGGAGGTTGAGGGATGACCTTATTGAGATTTGAAAAATCATGAGGGGTGAGGGTAAGGAGAATAGTGAGGGGCATGTGCGGTTATGTCGAGCCATGGGGTGGGAAGGTGAAACAAAATTGTGGCTCTATCCTTTTTTCCTCCTTTTGGCATTTGGCCAGTTGAATGTGTCAGTTACACCAGTATATCTACAGAGCCTACTGTGCGTGCTCCTCGGTGTCAGCAAGCACTGCGCATGTTCACCAGTGTCTGCAAAAAAACTGCACATGCTTCTGTCTGTCTGTAAAAATGGTGCATGAATTTCATTTGTCGGACCAATGAGGAGCACTGGAACACCGGAAGGAGAAGCCTGGTCTTCCTACCATTCAGAACAGCCCTATTGTCTGAATCTGAGACGTCGATTTTCCTGCTCCTCGGATGCTGCCTGACCTGTGCTTTTCCAGCACCACTCTAATCTTGACCCATGAGCTTCTGAAGCTGCTGCCGCTCCTCCCTCTCTCTCTGAATGAAGATTGAGATTCATCCAAGACTGTAATTTCCTTCCTCTGTCCAACAGCACTCTCTTCTCTCACTCCCTTTTCTATTTCTTTTATTTTCATGCTGGGATCCAATTGTTGACTTGCAGCAACTGAAAAGAAAGGGAGTGAATCCAGAAAGAGGCCAGACTCTGGTAAAGCTGGTCCAAGTCTGTGCCTCAAACACCTGACATGTACAGTACCGCAGTGTGAAGTTATAGCCTTTGCTGTGGAAAAAAACATCACAAATGAGGTGTATTGTTTAAATGGTGATATATTGGGAAGTGGAGAAAGTGAGGACTGAAAATGCTGGAGATCAGAGTCAAAATATGTGGCACTGGAAAAGCACAGCAGGTCAGACAGCATCCAAGGAGTAGGAAAGTTGACATTTCAGATACGAGCCCTTCATCAGGAAAGATGTGTGAATATGCAAAGGGGTCTCAGTGTCCTCCTACACCAGTCACTGCCAGTTGTCAGACAGGTGCAGCAAGCTATCAGCAAGGCAAGTGATATATTAGCAATAGGAATTTAGGTTAATGGTGGGGATCATGAAATATATTCAAGGCTGAATTCATATCATTTTTGAACAACTGAGAAGTGGATGGTTATTGGGGAAGGCAAGAAAATAGTTTTAAGGCTAGTACAGAACAGTGATAGTCATACAGCATAGAAACACACCCTTCAGGCTAACTAATCCATGCTGACTATATTCACAAATTAAACTAACCCCACCTGCCTGTGTTTGGCTCATATCCCTCCGAACCTTTCCTATTCACATACTGATCAAAATGTATTTTAGACATTGTAACTATTCATTCCACACACCAACCACTCTTTTTTATATAGATATTTTTATTGGGAATTTAACATTTTGACAAATTTACAAAAATAAGCAGAATTTTCAAGCACAAACATTAATATAAAAATAGATCTTAAATATATAATCATCAAAATTCAACTAATCCACAATCATCCAGAGTGTATAGTTGAGTCGCTTACATCCTTCAAATAAGAGAAAATGTTCTCTAATACACTCATAACAGTATGATTAAAAGGAAGCTATTTCCAAACAATAAGAACAAACAAAAAAAATTAAACATGTTTGAATGGAGATCTTCCCCCTTGTTCTCAGGGGGCCTTACTACCTTTCCAACGTTCCACCATATCCTCTCCCAAACAGTGTCCCACCCTCGACCCGGGCGCTCCTTAATAGGATTTAGATATAATACCGAGCTACCGCACCCCCACCCCACCCCACCCATACCTGAGTATATCTAATAGCATCAATGCCACGTACAAACACACATAACTATAAAATTACAACTCCAACAGATTACAGTTAAGTATAATAACATAGCAAGGAAGACAACCCCGCTCCCAGAGGCAAAAGTAAAGTAGAATAAAGTAACCATTTCTCCCCACGGAGTGTGGGAGAGGCAAGCCAACATAAATTGTCTCTTACGATTTATTTAACCGAGTCTAAAAGTTTCTTGGCCTCTTCCGATGATCTAAAATTATACTCGGATCCTTCGTGGGTAAAGCATAACGTCGCTGGGTAGCGTAAGGTGTATTGAATATCTAAGTCCCTTAAACATTTCTTCACCTCATCAAACGCCTTCCTTCTTCGTGCCAAAGCCGGGGAGAAGTCCTGAAATAACATAATCTTGGATCCTTCATGAATCATAGCTTTAGGATCCTTTCCAAGCTTTCTGGAGGCATCCAGGAGTATCTGCCTCTCCCTATAACTCTGCAGCCGGAACAGGACCGGGCGTGGGCGCTGGTTTGGGCCAGATCCGCGTACTGCGACCCGGTAGGCCCACTCCACCCTTACCCGGTCAGTTTCAGCCCCCAGGTTTAAAATCTGCGGCAGCCATCGCTCCAGAAATGCTACTAACTGTTCTTTCCCTTCTTGCTCTTGAAGGCCCAGCAGCCGAATATTCTTTCTCCGATTTCTGTTGTCAATATCATCGATGTAAATTTCAAAGGCCCTGACTCTCTGCTCCAGAGCTCTCACCTGTTCTGCAGCTGTTTGAGCTGCAGCCTCGGAGGTCGTGGCCTTTAGTTCCACCCCCTCCACTCGGCCCTGCAGCTCTTCCATGGTTTGATTCTGTTTCTGCAGCTTTTCTTCGAATGCATTCCATCTCTGTCTGGATTCTGCGATGAAATTGACGAGTGTCGATTCCAGTCTAGCAATCATCTCTATAAGGCCTGTTTTTACATCAGCTGCAGCCAGAGGAGAGGAGGGTGGGGGAGGGGTCTTTGTTTTCTGAGAGCTGCGGGGTCCCTTTGATTTACTCATTATCCACTCAGTATTAGACTATTTAAATATAATATTCAGCAGCTAATTAAGATTAAAGAAATTTTTTGGGTGGTTTGGCAAGTGTGGGGACAGGAAACCCACTTTACCCAGGTTTTGGGAAGGGCTCTGTAGACTCAGACTTGCTGAGTCGCCGCCATCTTGGATCTCCCCAACCACTCTTTTTTAAAAAAGAAAGTGCTCCTCATGTCTTTAGACTAGTTCTACTCTCACTTTAAAAGTTTGCTCCCTAATCTTGAAATGACACCTGCCATTCACCTCACCTATACCCCTCATGACTTTTTTAAACCTCTGTAAGGTCATCTCTTAACCTCCGATGCTCCAGTGAAAAAAGTTCCAGCCTCTGCATCTCGATGTAGGGAGATCCATATCCATTTGTGATCTGTTCAATGCTGGTGCAGGCTTAAAAGACCAAATGGCTGACTCCTGCTCCCAATTCTGTGTCCTGGACAGCAAGAGACTATAAGACATAGGAGCAGAAAGTCGGCTATTCAGCCCATCAGGTCTGCTCATACCATTCAATTGTGGCTGATCAGTTTCTCAGCGCCATTCTGCTGCTTTCTCCCTGTCACCCTCGATTCCCCTCAATACTCAAGAACTTAGCTATCTCAGTCTAAATATCCTCAGTGACCTGGCCTCTGTAGACTTCTATGCCAATGAATTCCATAGATTCGCCATTCTGACTGAAGAAGTTTCTCCTTATCTCCATTCTAAAAAGTCTTCCCATTGCTCTAAAGCTGTGCCCTCGGGTCTTAGTTTCTCCTATCAATGGAAACATCTTCCCAACATCCACTCTGTCCAGGCTGTTCAGTATTCTGTATGTTTCAATTAGATCTCCCCTGAGTGTGGACCTGTTGATCAGCATGAACCAGACCCTTCAGGATGAGGTACAGCAGGGATTAGGTTCAGCAAATTGAAAATGGAGGGAGTGTGTGTGGGATGGAGATCTTCAGCTTCTAAGGAATAAGAGAGGAAAGAGAGTTCACTTTAAATTAGAATTGATTGGATGGGCTGATAGGCTAAGGAGGGGCAGATGGAGTTGAACTTACAGAAATGTGATGTGTTGCATTTTGGTCAAGCAAGCGGACAGGACTTAGACACGGGGAGTGTTGCAGAAGAAAGAGACCTTGGATTGCATGTTCATAGTTCCTTGTAAGTGGAGTCGCAGGTAGACAAGATAGTGACGATGATGTTTGGTATGCTTTTCTCTATTGGTCAGAGCATTGAGTGAAGGAGTTGGGAGGTCATATTGCGGCTTCACAGGACATTGGTTAGGCCACTTGAGGAATATTGTGTGTAATTCTGATCTCCATCCTATGGAAGGATATTGTGAAACTTGAAAGGGTTTGGAAAAGGTTTATAAGGCTGGTGTCAGAGTTGGAGAGTTTGAGCGAGAGAGAGGTTGAATAGGCTGAGGCTGTTTTCCCTTAGTGTTGGAGGCTGAGGGGTGACATCATAGAAGTTTATAAGGGGCATGGATAGGGGTGAAAAGCCAAGGTCTTTTCCTCCGGGTAGGGGAGTCCAAAACAAGAAGGTAGTGATTTGGGCTGAGGGGGCAAAGATTTAAAAGGGACCTGAGGGACCACTTTTTCTCAGAGGGTTTTGCATATATGGAACGAGCTGACAAGAAGTGGTGGAGGCTCGTACAATTACAATATTTAAGAAGCATCTGGATGGGTACATGAAGAGGAAGGGTTTTGAGGAATATGGGCCACATGCTGGCAACTGGAATAGATTGATTTCGGATATATAGTTGGCATAGACGAGTTGGGTGGAAGGATCTGTTTCTGTGGTGTATGACTCTAACTGTCTTCAGTGAAAGCAGAAGTGTGGTTTTGAAGACCGGGCTTTCAGAGCAGCCTTCAAAGATGTTTTGCCCTGACTGGGACCGGAAGAAGATACAAGGAAATCTTTCATTTGCGAGACAGCAAGCAACTAACTGAGTACATCTGGGAATTTGGGAGAAAGTGGGAATCCATTGCACTTTGAGGGTGAAGCCCTACCCTATCCCATCATTTCTGCTGGTGGCTGAGACTAGGCCCCAAGCTTTGGGGGAGTAGATTTAGGACAGAGATGAGGAGGAGGAAGTGAGGGCTGCTGCTTTTCCCAGAGAGTCGTGTATCTGTGGAATTCTCTGACCGAGGAAGCAGGGTCCAAAATGCCCCGGTCCTAACTCTTCGACTTGACATACCCATGACTGTAAGCTTTGAAGTGTTTTGGTTAACCGATGCAAATATTTCCCACTTGTCCAACAATCCAGTGTCAGCTGTTTCAGTCATTGAGATGGTTTTGATTCATCTACTAAATAAATCTACTCTTATTAGACAATATTCATGACAATGTATGGGAGGTGATACTATATGAGCAATTTGTAGCCAAGTAAAAAAGGCCAACCAGGCCAGGAGGTGGTTAACAAACCCAGGGCATCCCTCTTAGAGTATGCATCTTGTTTGTTTACAAATTAAACAGGCTTCAGATCTTTTCCTAGCTGCTTTCTGAAAATCTGGGTGCTACCAGGTTTGTGAGTGTTAACAATAATGTACATCATCAACTGAAGTAGGCAGCAGCCTAAAAATGTGTTGCTGGAAAAGCGCAGCAGGTCAGGCAGCATCAGAGGAGAAGGAGAATTGACGTTTCAGGCAGAAGCCCTTCTTCAGGAATGAGGAGGGTGTGCCAAGCAAGCTAAGATAAAAGGTAGGTAGGAGGGACTAGGCAATAGGCAGCAGCAAAAAATGAACACAAACCAGTTCAGCAAGGGTCACCCACATTTTGGTTTGTGTATTGAGGGAGTACCCTTTGAGGCCCTTGCGATATCAGTACCATACCCAGGGTAATGTGCGTTGAAACCAGATTATGTAGTGTTAACTTTTCTGCAAACTTCTGCCTGTGTGTGTATCTCTGTAACATTTTGCAACTTTCTTCATATCTCAGTTTGTCAGCTTTTGTTTATTCCTTCCTTTCAAGGCTAACGAAGCACACACTTTCCAGAACAGTCCAAATTAGGGAGATGAGCCTCCTAAGTCCTGGCTATGACACATAGCTGCTTAACCAAGTGTGCAAACTCTCAATATCTGTCAGCCGTCCCATTTGCAACTCAAACACTGTTTTCAAAGTAAGTTGTTCGTGTCTCTGCATGAGTCCACACCCGGTGAAATACAACGGAGTCTTTAATGCTTTCCCAATGTGTCCGGTGCCAAATTCATTCAAGTCTGAATGTCCTGAAGCGAACAATTATACTTCAGATTTCTACTACCCAATTAAAACTAATGTTGGGCACTCTAATGGATCGGGGGCATTTTATATAAATAATTATTCCCTCCGGTGTGGAAACGGCCCTTCAACCTAAAAAGTCCACACTGACGCTCCGAAGAGCAACCGACCCAGACCCATTCCCCTACACTCACCCCTGACGAATGCACCTAACACGACAGGGCAATTAAGTATGGCAAATTCACCTAACCTGCACATCTTTGGATTGTGGGAGTAAACCCGCTCAGACACTGGGAGAATGTGCAAATGCCACACAGGCAGTTGCCCGAAACAGAATTGAACCCAAATCACTCCAAACGTTACTGCTTCCAAAAATAGACCAAGTCTTTTCCCTAGGGTCGGTGAGTCCAGAACTAGAGGACATAAGTTTAGGGTGAGGGGGGAAAGATATAAAAGAGACGTAAGGGGCAACTTTTTCACGCAGAGGACAGTACATGTATGGAATGAGCTGCCAGAGGATGTGGTGGAGGTTGATACAATTGCAACATTTAAGAGGCATTTGGATGGGTATATGAATAGGAAAGGTTTGCAGGGATATGGGCTGGGTGCTGGCAGGTGGGACTAGATTGGGTTGGGATATCTGGTCGGCATGGACAGGTTGGACCGAAGGGTCTGTTTCCATGCTGTACATCCCTATGACACTCCAAAAGTTACTGCTTCCAAAGAAGCCTGTTGGACCACAAGCTGGAGTTGTGTAATTTTAACGTTTATCCAGGATAAAGTGGATTGGCCATGCTAAATTCTCCATCGTGCCCAGGGATGTGCAGGTTCGGGTGGATTAGCTATGCTAAATTAGGCGTAATGTGCATGACTCAGGGTTAAATGTCGAGCAGTGGGGATCGGGGAGTGGGTGTGGGTGAGTCACCCTTGGGAGGGTCGGGGCGGTGAGGCCGAGGGGCCTGTTTCCGCACTCTGGGAATTCTCTGAAGTGAGGGGTTTAGGGAAAGAGTTGTCCTCCACAACCTGCAGGGCAGCGCATGCGCAGTGCGGTGGTCCGCTGATGGTCTCGCCTCGCCCCATGTTCCTTTAGTGACGTCACAACGCGGAAGTCGCCATGTCAAAGTGAACCTCCCTACCTTTGGGCAACTCTTCATCCTGGGAGGGAAACAGAGATGGGAGGAGGGGAAACTGTTCACTGGTAGCAACTGGAGTGAATC
The DNA here is from genome assembly GCF_020745735.1 of Hemiscyllium ocellatum. NCBI lineage: Eukaryota > Metazoa > Chordata > Chondrichthyes > Orectolobiformes > Hemiscylliidae > Hemiscyllium > Hemiscyllium ocellatum. The sequence goes on from NW_026867518.1 coordinate 596,481, forward strand.
CAGGGAGGGAGCAGACTCCGCAAACTGAGGTATGTGTCTTAGTTACCCAGGTGAAGAGGAACTGAAGAATCGACGTTGGGATGGCGGAGGGGTAGATAGCTTTTTTGTTTTTATGTTTAAAATGCACCTGATTCCCACCAGTAACTGCAACAGGTACAAGTACAGCACATGCAATATTCCTCATTGCAGCTTCAAGCCGGTTTTGTATTCCCTGTTCTTCCTACGCCTTGGCTCCAGCGCATTCAGTTTCCTTCCCTCATTCCCATCCCCCCGCCCTGATGTCCAAGCTGACCCTCAAAAGATTAGTTTGTCCCTCCATTCTTTTTTGTGGGTTTTGAAAACTTTCCCAATCCTCTAATTATAAGAATTGGCAAGTTATGTTGTAGCTGCACCAGATATTGGTTAGGCCACTTTTGGAATGTTGTGTGCAGTTCTGGTCTCTCTGCTAGAGGAAGGATGTTGTGAAACTTGAAAGCGTTCAGAAACGATTGACAAGGATGTTGTCAGGGTTTGAGTTGAACAGGCTGGGGCTGTTTTCTCTCGAGCGCCAGAAGCTGAGGGGTGACCCTACAAACTTTTACAAAATTAGGAGGGACATGGATAGGGTAAATAGACAAGATCTTTTCCCTGGATAGGTCATAGCTTCAGAGTGAGGGTGAGATTTAAAAGGGGCAACTCATATATTCAGCAGGTGGTGCGTGCAAGGAATGAGCTGCCGGAGGAAGTGGTGATGGCTGGTACAAATACAGCATTTGAAAGGCATCTGGATGGGTATATGAATAGGAAGGGATAGAGAGACATGGGCCATGTGCTGGCAAATGGGACTAGATTGATTTAGGATATCTGGTCGCCATGAACAAGTTGGACTGAAGGGACTGTTTCTATACTGTACATCTGTGATTCTGGCTTGCCACTAATGTTTGTCATGTCTGTATGCTCAGTTTCTCTCTGCTGTTAGTGTAAATGCCATTGTTAGAAACAAAGCTCACTTATAAATCAGCCGGAGACAAAGCCATGGAAACAAGGACAATTTATTGCAAACTTGCAAGTCCAGACACCCTGCTAGCCTGGCAAAGAGTGCAAAGATACCAGTTATGCAATCATTTTTATACACTTTGTGTGTGTTGCATGCTCACATCCCTTTCCCTATTCTTACCCTATCATAATCATTTAGTTCATTTCATTCCCTTATTTGGGACTAACCTTAAGACAATTACTTCACTTGTTTTTTGCTTTCCTTATCTCTGTACCAGGCTGCCCTTGGATGACTGCATTCTTTGTCTTGTTACTATAAGTTTTATTGTAAAAATACCCTTATTTTGTGGTCAGCTACAACGCCCCATAGTTATTTCCTAGCTTAAAACTATATTTTTTTGAACTACTTCTTTAAAAGACCCCATATATTCATTAAAGTCTTAGCCTTAAGTATACTACATACTACAAGAATTCCATGACCGTTTGTATAACGTCCCACCCCTCCCCCATCTACAGAAATTACACTCAACTAGCACTTTCAACAACTACCTTTCTATATCGTCTGCAGCAAACTACATTTCTTATTTTCCACACCATGATGTCTCATTTTGCTCCCCACATCCTGTCAATAAGCACACCTGGAAATGACTCTTTGTCAATCACACAAGCAATTGTCTTTGATACGGCCGGGTCGGTAGACTCTGATCAGCCCAGAAGGATGAGAACTCCTAGACCGCCAAAAGAATCCGCTGACTTTTACAGATTTTGCATAGAGCTTGTGTACATTGTTTATAGTCAGACATGCAACATGATCACATATTAACAACCAATCAGATCCCACAAAGTCCTTGTCCACTTTTGACTGAGTCTATCATAATTTCTTGTAAGCAACCCGTTCTTGGAATTGTATTTGTCTTGTCTGGTGATTAGGGCTAAGCTGTTACTTCTGCAATTAATGGTTAGGTTCACATTGTTGCTTTTGCAGTTGCAATTTTTTTTCACCGGATTTACGTCAGTCTATGGTTTCATATTTGTTCTGAGTCATGAGTATCTGCCTGACTCAGTTCCAACTGAATTAGCCAAGCAGAAGCCGTTTTGTGCAGCTGTTTCAGCCATTTTGTCCTACCTCCCAGATGCCCACACCCTCATTCCTCCCTTTGATCGCACCGTGATCATGGAAAGGGAAGGCTAATCCAAACAAATCTATAATACAATTCCAATTAGGTGATCATCCCTTTCTTATTTCTCAGTTCCACCCAAAAAACTTCCCTGGATGTATTTCCAGGAATATCCTCCCTTAGCACAGCTGTAATGCTATCCCTTATCAAAAATGCCACTCGCCCCTCCTCTTTTGCCTCCCTTTCTATCCCTCCTGTAGCATTTGTATCCTGGAACATTAAGCTGCCAGTCCTGCCCATCCCTGAACCATGTTTCTGTAATTGCTATGATATCCCAGTCCCATGTTCCTAACCATGCCCTGAGTTCATCTGCCTTTCTTGTTAGGCCCCTGGCATTGAAATAAATGCAGTTTAACTTATTAGTCCTACCTTGTCCCTGCCTGCCCTGACTGTGTGACTCATTTCTGTTCTCGACTGTACCCGTCTCAGATCGATCTCTTTTTCCTCGCTATCTCCCTGAGTCCCACCCCCCCCCCCTCAAGCAGTTTAAATCCTCCAAGCAGTTCTAGCAAATTTCCCTGCCAGCATATTAGTCTCCTTTCAACTTAGGTGCAATCTGTCCTCCTTGTGCTGGTCACTTCTACCCCAAAAGAGATTCCAATGATCCAAAAATGTGAATCTTTCTCCCATACACCAGCTCCTCAGCCATGCATTCATCTGCTCTATCCTCCTATTCCTGCCCTCACTAGCTTGTAGCATTGGGAGTAATCCAGATATTACCTCCTTTTTAAATTTCTACCTAACTCTCTGTAATCTCCCTTCAGAGTCTCAACCTTTTCCCTTCAATGTCGTTGGTTCCAATGTGGACAATGACCTCCTGCTGGCCCCCCTCCCCCGTGAGAACATTCTGCACCCTCTCTGAGACATCCTTGATCCTGGCACCAGGGAAACAACACACCAGTCTGCTTTTTCTCTGCTGGCCACAGAAACATCTGTATGTACCTCGGACTACAGAATCCTCTACGTTCTACGTTGTGCTACGTTCCCCTGAGAATCCATCACCCTCTACATTTTCCAAAACCGCATACTTGTTTGAAATGGGTATATCCACAAAAGACTCCAAACAGGTATGCTGTTTTGAAAAATGTAGGGGGTGATGGATTCTCAGGGGAACATAGCAATGCAAGGGGCCTAACAGGGAAGGCAGATGAACTCAGGGCATGGTTAGGAACATGGGACTGGGATATCATATCAATTACGGAATCATCGCTCAGGGATGGGCAGGACTGGCAGCTTAATGTTCCAGGATACAAATGCTATAGGAAGGATAGAAAGGGAGGCAAAAGAGGAGGGGGAGTGGCATTTTTCATAAGAGATAGCATTACAGCTGTGCTAAGGGAGGGTATTCTTGGAAATGTATCCAGGGAAGTTATTTGGGTAGAACTGAGAAATAAGAAAGGGATGATTGCATTATAGACCCCCCTCAATAGTCAGAGGGAAATTGAGAAACAAACTTGTAAGGAGATCTCAGCTATCTGTAAGAATGATGGGGTGGTTTTGGTAGGGGATTTTAACTTTCCAAACATCAACTGGGACTGCCATAGCGTTACAGGTTTAGATGGAGAGGAGAGTGTGTACAAGACAATTTTCTGATTCAGTATGTGGATGTACCTACTAGAGAAGGTGGAAAACTTGACCTACTCTTGGGAAATAAGACAGGGCAGATGACTGAGGTGTCAGTGGGGGAGCATTTTGGGGCCAGTGACCATAATTCTATTCGTTTTAAAATAGTGATGGAAAAGAATAGACCAGATCTAAAAGTTGAAGTTCTAAATTGGAGAAAGGCCAATTTTGACGGTATTAGGCAACAACTTTCAAAAGCTGATCGGAGGCAGATGTTCACAGGTAAAGGGACAGCTGGATAATGGGAAGCCTTCAGAAATGAGATAACAAGAATCCAGAGCAAGTATATTCCTGTCAGGGTGAAAGGGAAAGCTGGTAACTATAGGGAATGCTAGATGACTAAAGAAATTGAGGGTTTGGTTAAGAAAAAGAAGGAAGCATATGTCAGGTACAGACAGGATAGATCGAGTGAATCCTTAGAAAAGTATAAATAAAGTAGGAGTATACTTAAGAGGGAAATCAGGAGGGCAAAACGGGGACATGAGAGCGCTTTGGCAAATAGAATTAAAGAGAATCCTAAGGGGTTTTACAAATATATTAAGGACAAAAGGGTAACTAGAGAGAAAATAGGGCTCCTCAAAGATCAGCAAGGCGGCCTTTGTGTGGAGCCACAGAAAATGGGGGGATACTAAATGAATATTTTGGATCAGTATTTACTGTGGAAAAGGATAAAAAAGATATAGACTAGGGAAATAGATGATGACATCTTGGAAAAATGTCCAGATTACAGAGGAGGAAATGCTGTATGTCTTGAAATGGTGAAAGGTGGATAAATCCTCAGGATCTGATCAGGTGTACCCGAGAACTCTTTGGGAAGGTAGAGAAGTGATTGCTGGGCCTCTTGCTGAGATAATTGTATCATCGATAGTCACAGGTGAGGTGCTGGAAGAGTGGAGGTTGGCAAACATGGTGCCACTGTTTAAGAATGGTAGTAAGAACAAACCAGGGAACTATAGACCTGTGAGCCTGAGCTCGGTGGTGGGCAAGTTGTTGGAGGGAATCCTGAGGGACAGGATGTACATGTATTTGGAAAGTCAAGGACCGATTCGGGATAGTCAACATGGCTTTGTGCTTGGGAAATCATGTCTCACAAACTTGATTTAGTATTTTGAAGAAGTAACAAAGAAAATTGAGGACAGAGCAGTAGATGTGATCGAGATGGACTTCAGCAAGGTGTTCGACATGGGAAACTGTTTAGCAAGGTTAGCTCTCATGGAATACAGGGAGAACTAGCCAGTTGGATACAGAACTGGCTCAAAGGTAGAAGACAGAGGGTGGTGGTGGAGGGTTGTTTTTCAGACTGGAGGCTTGTGACCAGTGGAGTGCCACAAGGATTTGTGCTGGGCCCTCTACTTTTTGTCATTTACATAAATGATTTGGATGCGAGCATAAGAGGTACACTTAGTAAGTTTACAGATGACACCAAAATTGGAGATGTAGTGAACAGCGAAGAGGGTTACCTCAGATTACAACAGGATCTTGACCAGATGGGCCAATAGGCTGAGAAGTGGCAGATGGAGGTTAATTCAGATAAATGCGAGGTGCTGCATTTTGGGGAAGCAAATCTTAGCAGGGCTTATACACTTAATGATAAGGTCCTAGGGAGTGTTGCTGAACAAAGAGACCTTGGAGTGCAGGTTCATAGCTCCTTGAAAGTGGAGTCGCGGGTAGATAGGATAGTTTGGATGTTTTCCTTTATTGGTCAGAGTATTGAGTACAGGAGTTGGGAGGGCATGTTGCGGCTGTACAGGACATTGGTTAGGCCACTGTTGGAATATTGCATGCAATTCTGGTCTCCTTCCTATCAGAAGAATATTGTGAAACTTGAAAGGGTTCAGAAAAGATTGACAAGGATGTTGCCAGGGTTGGAGGATCTGAGCTACAGGGAGAGGCTGAACAGACTGAGGCTGTTTTCCCTGGAGCGTCGGAGGCTGAGGGGTGACCTTATAGAGGTTTACAAAATTATGAAGGGCATGGATAGGATAAATAGGCAAAGTCTTTTCCCTGGGGAGTCCAGAATTAGAGGGCAGAGGTTTAGGGTGAGAGGGGAAAGATATAAAATAAACCTAAGGGACAGCTTTTTTCACGCAGAGGGTAGTACGTATATGGAATGAACTGCCAGAGGATGTGGTGAAGGCTGGTGCAATTGCAACATTTAAGAGGCATTTGGATGGGTATGTGAATAGGAAGAGTTTGGAGGGATATGGGCCAGCTGCTGGCAGGTGGGACTAGATTGGGTTGGGATATCTGGTCAGCATGGACGGGTTGGACCGAAGGGTCGCTTTCCATGCTATACGTCTCTATGACTCTAAATGCCCTTCAAGGTGGACCAGCCTTCAACATCTGGTCATATTTATCATTGCCATCAATAAGTGGGTGAGCCATGGCATTGCAAACAGAGCATCTTCTGGGGCAAATCTATATCACTAAGGGTCCTCATAAGCCTAGCAAATAAATACCGACCAATACCAACAAACAGAAGAAAATTATTCTGACATACGTAGCTAAATTGATAAGCCAATTGTACCAAAACCCCGATCCCTATTTTCCCCAACTGGTACTTTCAAGGAGCACCTGGGTCTCATGTATCTTAGTAATATTGCCAGTGCAATCAGGAATGCCCATAATGCATTTATCTTGGACAGTGGTGCAGACCTCACCTTCCTGGGCGAGTGTATAGTCTAAAGCATACCGATTCTGCATAGAGTAAAGACGCAGCTTTGATAATCCCAGTTTGTTCTGTTCCAGAGCCTCTTTAGTCTTATTCCCTAGAATAGTCGGACTGTAATAGAGGAATTGTAGTTCTTTTGACTTATCACCCCTGCCGATCCTTCCAGCCCCCGGGTACTCGGTGGGTGGGGAGGAGGTGGAGAAGGGGTGTTTGATCTTGATCTTGAGCTATTTAAGAAGCAGCGACATTTTCTCTGCCTTTTTGCTGAGAGGATCTGAAGCTGCAACAAAGTTGGATCGCAATAAAGGTTAACTGTACTTACTGCTGGGCTCAGACTCTCATTGAAAACTTTGAACCACAAAGCTTTTTATTTTGAAGCTGTTAATTTCTTTCTGCCTCCTGCACTAAGTTTCCAATGTTGTGTATCAGATGTAATTTTTTCAGGAGTGCAGAGTTTGTCGTTTCATTGGCATTGTAAAGTTTACTGGTAGCACCGGGAGGTGTGTGCTGTGTTCAGTAGAAATAATGTGGAGGAGCCGGTGTTGGACTCGGGTGGGTAAACTTAAAAATCATACAATATAACGTTATAGTCCAACAGGTTTATTTGAAAGTACTAGCTTTCAGAGCTCTGCTCCTTCATCAGGTGGTTGTGGAGAATAGGATCATGATCATAATTTATATCCAAAGGAGTCCAGTGTCACAGATGTAATACATTAAACAATTCTAGATTTAAATCTTTTAGAATGGATTTCTGCTCTTTGGTTTGTTAATCCCAGAACGTGTTTTAAATAGCATTCTCAAGAATGTAATTTAAATGAAGAGCTTTTCTAACAAAAAATGTCAAGTCTGACATGACATTGGGGCCCAGACAGAATTCACAACTATTGTTAGAAATGTTCTGCATTGAAATGAAATGTACCACCACCACCCACGGCGACCTGTGCATTCTCGCCTGCCACCCACTGTGCCCCCAGTCCACTGCCCTCCATGAACCACAGCATTGTGTCCATTCCATCTCTTCCCCCCAACACCACCTCCATTCTCTCTGTCATGCCACCCTCTGCACCCTTGTCCATTTTCTCTCTCTTGTCCCCCTCCCTCAGCCCACCCTGTCCATTATCTTTCCCTGCTGTGCGCCCTCCCCCAGCCCTCTTTGATCGCTGTGTATCAAGCTGATGAAGAGAGAGAGAATGGATGCTGACAAGTTGACCTGGAAGACAGGAGGGGCCACAAATAGGTTATATTTAAAATTGAGAACAGGTAAAATTATACACTCAGAAACATCATTAAAGTCTGAAAGCAAGGTCAATTTTTTAAGAGCTGCTGGAATCTTTCTGAAACTTGCACTGAAGTATGTGCACTTAGGCCACAGCACAGGACAGGCTGGAAGTCTTGTGATATTGGTTCTGACGATGCAGAAATAGAGTAATAGCGTTGTACAGCATGGAAACAAACCCTTCAGTCCATGCCAACCAGATATCCTAAATTAACCTAGTGACCCATTTGCCAGAAATTGACACATGTCCCTCTTAAACCTTTCCTATTCATATCCCCTTCGAGATGCCTTTTAAATGTTGTAATTGTACCAGCCTCCTCCACGTCCTCTGGCAGCTTATTCCATACACGCACCATCCTCTGCTTGATAAGGTTCCCCCAACCCCCACCTTCCCTCTCTCTCCCTCCCAGGATAAAGAGTTGCCCAGAGGGAGGAGGTTTCACTCTGAAACTCAGAAGACCATTTCCACACAGTGACATCAACAATGGAGCAAGAGGTTGGGGCGATGTGTCTGGGTAATATGCTGGGGAAGGGGCAGGGCCAAGCTGAAGGCGGGCCCCCACACTGCACCTGCTGCACATGGCCGGCCGGATGGCCCGCACTGCCTTGCAGAGTTTGCAAAAATCCCTTCCCTTCAGAGAATCCTCACATTGTGGAAGCAGGTCACTCTGCCCAACGGGTCCACACTGACTCACCAAAGGGTAACTCTCAGACACCCGTTCCCCTATCCCGATTGCTTGGCATTTACCCCCAACTAATACACCCAATCGGGCAGTATGGGTAATTTAGCGCAGCCAATCCACTCTGCACTTCCCCGGGTACTATGAGTAATTTAACATGGTCAATGCACCCTCACCTGGACTAAGTTTAAAAAGTATACAACACCGGGTTAGAGTTCAGGTTTATTTGGAGCGCTGCTCCTTCATCAGATGTTGTGGAGAATAAGGTCATCAGGCACAGAAATTATGGAAAAACATTATGGAGTCCTGCCACTGAAATGATATCTTGACAAACCTGGATTGTTGAGTCTTTCATCTTTTAGAATGGGTTACAGGTATCATTAATCTAAATCTCAGAACTTCCTGTAAGGCACCTTCAACAAAACATAAGGCTTTATAACAAAATGTGACATCTTAGCTCAGACAATTCAATGAAAGAGTGAGCTCAGAGCCTGTGTGTATCCCAATCTTGAGTCAGACTGGTTCTATTTCCAAAATGCCAGAAGTTTCTCCTTGCCTCCATTCTGAAAGGTCTTCCCTTTACTCTAAGGCTGTGCCCACTAGTTCTAGTTTCTCCAGTCAATGGAAATTTTTTCCCAACTTCCACTCTTTCCAGGCTGTTCAGTATTCATAACGTTTCAGTTAGAACCCTCCTGCTTGTGGGCCTATTAACCAGTGTCAACGACATCCTTCAGGATGAGTTACAGCAGGGATTAGGTTCAGCAAACTGAGAATGGAGGGAGTGTGTGTGGGATAGAGATTTTCAATTTCTAAAGAATAAGCAAGGAAAGAGAGTTCACTATAAATTAGAACTGATCAGATGGGCTGATTGGCCAAAGTGTGGTAGATGGAGAGAAATGTGGTTTGCATTTTGGTCAAGCAATCCAGGCAGGACTGACACAGTTAAGGGGATGTTGCAGAACAAAGAGACCTTGGAGTGCAGGTTCATAGTTCCTTGAAAGTGGAGTCACCTGTAGACAGAATAGTGAAGGAGGCAATTGGTATGCTCTCCTTTATTGGTCAGTGCATTGAGTATAGGAGTTGGGAGGTAATGTGGCTGTGTAGGACATTGATTAGTCCACGTTTGGAAGACTGCATTCATTTCTGGTCACCCTTTTACAGGGAAAATGTTGCGAAACTTTGAAAGGTGTCGGAAAAGAGTTACAAGGCTGCTGTCAGAGTTGGAGGGTTTGAGTGGCAGGGAGAGGCTCAAATGGCTGGGGATATTTTCCCGACAGCATTGAAGGCTGAGGGGTGACCTTATAGACGTTCATAAGGGGTAAGGATAGGGTGAATATCCAAGGTCTTTTCCCCAATGTAGGAGAGTCCAAAACTAGAAGGCATATGTTTGAGGTGAGTGGGAATTTTTAAAGGCATCTGGATGGGTACATGAATAGAGGGATATGGTTTAGAGGGATATGGGCCACATGCAGGTAAATTGGACTAGATTAATTTAGGATATCTGTTTGGCCGAACAAGTTGGACCAAAGAGTCTGTTTCCGTGTTGTATGACTCAAATCTTCTTTGGTGAAAGCAGAAGTGTGATTGTGAAGGCTAGAGTTTCAGAGCAGCTTTCAAAGATGTTTGGCCCTTAATTGGAGCAGAAAACGTTACAATGAAAACTTGCATTTGTGAGACAGCAACTGACAGCATCCGAGATTTTGGTGGAAAGTGGCAATTCATTGCACTGTGGGGATGAAGCTCTACCCTACCCAGTCATTTTTGCTGGTGAATGAAACAGATCTCAAGATTAGGAGTAGATTTAGGACAGAGATGAGGAGGAACCGTTTTTGCTGGAGTTTAGTGAATCTGTGGAATTCTCTGTCCAAGGAAGCAGTAGAGGCAGCTTCGTTAAGTATGTTCAAGACATAGTTGGATGGGTTTTTGCAATGGTAGGGGAATTAAGGGTAGCTGGGACAATGCAGGGAGGGGAGGATCTGAGACAATGGATAGATCAGCCATGATTTTAATGAATGGCGGAGCGGGCTGGATATGAAACTACAGCCCTGCATTTCCCACGGCTATGCCACCTAACCTCGACATTATAGGCAATTTAGCATGAACAATCCAAATCAAGGCCAGTGAGCAGTGTATTGATGTGGGAAATGAATTTCAAAGAACAATAGAAAAGGACAAGGAGAGTAAATATTCCAGCAATCAAAACTGGACTCCGAAGATCACAAAAATTGAAACCAGAAACAGTATCTATCTGTATTGTCACCAAAAATGAATTAATTGATTGCACGCATTGAAGAGAATAATTATGATCCGAGACTCCTAACAGAGACATGGCTTCAGGATGACCAGGATTGGATCCTGAATATCGAGGGTTCGGTCAAATGGGAAGCGAGGTAAAGGTAGAGGGTTGGTGCTGCTAATGAAAGCGCTGATCACAGGGTAGTTTGGTGTCAGCTCAGATTTCAGGTCCTGATTTCTCGGTCCTGTGTTGATCTCCCTGTTCCCACAGCGTAAGATGTCGGTCTGTTCTCAGCTTTGCTGGATTTCTGCTGAAGCTTTGACCCTCTTTTTTTCACCTTCTGGAACAATAAAGCATTCAGCCAATCAAGTCCCAATCCACAATCTCCCAGCCTGTCAACCATCCAGACACACAGTGTAATCATAGCAGGGAATCACACAAGAAAAATGAAACCAAATTTGAAGCAAATAGGTGCTCGTGTTTAATGTTTGTTCATTCGGACGTAAAGGAGAAATGGGGGTCTCCCAGGATTCTGGGACTGTCCTACTTGAGGAAATCTCTCTCTCTTACATCTAACTGAGAACCCAGCTATGATTTACAACAATATTTACACCAACAGAAGTAAGACATCTGTTCTCAAATAGACAGAGATAAGCAGGATGGAAATAGACATTCCCCTCTCATGCGCGCGCCCACACAAGTCCACAGGAGTGAATGTATATTTGCAGAATTACATTTGCAGAGCTGAACAGAAATGTCACTTTATCAAAATTTAAGTTTTATGGAGAAGGTGCCTTCCAGGAAGACTGGGATTTGCATATTAATGATACCTGCAACCCATTTGAAAAGATGAAAGACTTAACAATCCAGGTTTGTTCAATGTATTATTTCAGTGGCAGGTCACTGTCATGTTTTTCTATAAATTCTGTGTCTTATCTTATTCTCCACAACCAACTGATGAAGGAACAGCGCTCCAAAAGCTAGAGTTTCCAAATAAACCTGATGGACTATAATGTGGTGTTGTGATTTTTAACTTTGTCCAAGTTAGGTTGCTAAATTATCCATAGTGCCCAGGGATGTGCAGGTTAGGTGTGATAGTCAGGGAGTAGAGCAACAGGTCTAGGGGAATGGTGTGGGTGGGTTCCCCTTCGAGGATTGGTTTGGATTTGTTGGGCCGAGTGGCCTGCTTCCATGCTGTGGGGATTCCGTGAAGGGAAGGGATTCCTGCAAACTGTGCACCTTGCCCCGCCCCTTTTGTTTCGTCCCCCCACCCCCACCCTCGACCTATTGATGGCGTCACAACGTGGAAGTGGCCCTGTCAGTTTGAGTGAAACTCCCTCTCTTTGGGCAACTCTTCATCCTGGGAGGGGGAGAGGGGGGAAATCTATTCACTTGTGGCAATTGGAGTGAATCCGGGGAGGGAGCAGATGCTGCAAACTCAGGTATTTGTCTTAATTACCCGGGTGAGGTGGGACAGAAGGATGGGCAGGGGTTGTTTTCCCCATTGCTCCAGAGCCTGAGAGGTGACATTATAGACTTTTATAAAATCATGAGCATGGATAGGATAAATAGACAAGGTCTTTCCCTTGGGATGGGGAGTCCTGAACTGGAGGGTCATAGGTTCAGGGTGAGGGCAGTGGGGGAAATGTAAAAGGGGCAACGTTTTCATGAAGAGGGTGATGTGTTCATGGAATGAGCTGCCAGAGGAAGTGGTGGGGGCTGGTACAATTCCTACAGTTAAAAGGCATCTGGATGGGCGGATGATTACAAAGGGTTCAGATGGAGAGGGGCCAAGTGGTGGCAAATGCGACTGGAGTCATAGAGATGTACAGCATGGAAACAGACCCTGCGATCCAACTCGTCCTTGCTGACAAGATAGCCAACCCAATTTAGTCCCAGCTGCCAGCACCCAGCCCATATAGGGGCCAAGTGATGGCAAATGTGACTAGATTAATTTAGGAAATCTGGGCAGGTTGGGCCAAAGAGTCTGTTTCTGTGCTGTGTGACTCTAATTGTCTTCAGTGAAAGCAGAAGTGTGGTTGTGAAGGCTGGACTTTCAGAGCATGTTTTGCCCTGACTGGGAAGCAGCAGAGTTTGACTGAAGTGTATTAGTGTTAATGCCTTGACATCTCATTTTGCTCCCACCTTCTCGGGTCGTTAACTATTTTGTCATTGCAGGTTCACCCTGAATTGATACTTTTTTTTTGCTTCCTAAAATCAGACCTGCTCACTCTCAGCAGTATCCCAGTGTTGTGAAAGATATTAACTTTCAGGTGGAGGTATCCAAAATTCAGAGAGATGTCAGTCTTTCTGTTTTTGCTCATCTGCCCCTGTAAGACCCTGAATCAGCAACTTCAGGGGAATTAGATCAGAGTGAGAAAGAAGGGGAGTGAAAGTGGGATGGTGCTTTCAATTTTGTGGAATAACAAAAGACAAGAATATTCCATAGAAAGTAGAATTGCTTGTACAGAATTTCTACCCTGCACTGACAGTGATGACCTTTGTAATCTCTTTTTAACAGTGTATTTGAAGATAGAAGATTCAAAATCGACGCATGAAGTCCTGATGCCCAAAACGTTGACTCTCCTGCTCTTCGGATGCTGCCTGACCTGCGCTTTTCCAGTACCACACATTTTGACACTGACCCTCCAGCGTCTGCAGTCCTCACTTTGACGTCAATGTCTGACAGTCACTCAATCCAGCGGGACCGGAAACAATTTTTAACCGTGAGTCTGTGAGAAGGTGCAAAGCGTTTTGGTTCCTGGATGAGAGACCCTACTGATGCAGCACATCGAGTGTGGGGCGTGTAGCAGCAGGAATTGATGGCCGGGAGGGACTGGAAAGGTATTCTGTGCAGCTGAAGCTTCGACCATGGAGAAACCCGAGGAATCCTGCCCCGTGGAGAAACAGTGGAAGTGCAGTGATGGTGGGAATGGCTTCTGTTTCCCGTCTGCCATGCAGATTCATCGGCGCATCCACACAAGGGAGAGACCATTCTCCTGCCCAGAGTGCGGGAAGGGCTTTGCCCACACCTCCGCCCTGATGAGGCACCAGCGGGCTCACACCGGGGAGAGGCCATTCCCCTGCCCCGAGTGCGAGAAGGCCTTCAGCAATTGCTCCGACCTACTGACCCACCGGCGGGTCCACACGGGGGAGAGGCCCTTCAGCTGCCCCGAGTGTGGGAAGGCCTTCAACACTTCCTCCAACCTGCTGAGGCACCGGCAGGTCCACACTAGGGAGAGGCCCTTCAGCTGCCCTGAGTGCGGGAAGGCCTTCAGCGATTCCTACCACCTGCTGAGGCACCAGCAGGTCCACACAGGGGAGAGGCCCTTCAGTTGCCCCGACTGTGGGAAGGCCTTCAGTAATTCCTCCACCCTGCTGAAGCACCGGCGGGTCCACACCAAGGAGAGACCATTCCCCTGCCCTGAGTGCGGGAAGGCCTTCAGCGATTCCTCCCACCTGCTGACCCACCAGCAGATTCACACGGGGGAGAGGCCGTTCTCCTGCCTCGAGTGTGGGAAGAGATTTACCCAGGCCTCCAACCTGCTGACCCACCGGCGGGTCCACACGAGGGAGAGGCCGTTCAGTTGCCCCCTGTGCAGAAAGGATTTCACCCGCTCCTCCCACCTCCGGAGGCACCAGAGAGTTCACATACCGTCGCAGGGGGATTGAAGGAGCGACGGCCGAGTGCCATTATCGACTGGACCATCAACCCAGTTCCAGGGACTCCCGGATTTGAATCCCACTGCGGCAGATGGCGCTATACAGGGTCTGGGTTGAAATTGCTGAGTGAGGCAATACTTCCTCCAGGTTAAGGCTGTACCAAGGATCCAATTACAAAGGGACAACTCAGTGGTGACCAATAGTAAAGAAAGTGGTGGGAGGGGAAGAGTGTGCGCTTTGACTTTGAGCTGTTTAAAAAGCTACTTTTTCTCTGCCTTTTTGCTGAGGGGATCTGAAGCTGTAACAAAGTTGGGTTGCAATAAAGGTTACCTGAACTTGCTGCTGGGTTCAGACTCTCATTGAAAGCTTTGAGCGCCAAGGGGGTTTTTGTTTTAAAGCTGCTCATTTCTTTCAGCCTCCTGCACTAAGCTTCCAAAGTCGCGTATCAGATGGAGTCATGAATGAGCAGCCAGTATCATGAGAAATTGTCAATTTTTCAGGAGTGCAGAGTGTGTCATTTCATCGGCGTTGTAAAGTTTCCTGGCAGCATCAGGAGGTGTGGGCAGTGTTCGCAAGAAATTATGTGGAGGAGCCAATGTTGGACTGGGCTGGATAAAGTTAAAACTCTCACAACACCAGGTTATAGTCCAACAGGTTTTTTTGGAAGTATGAGCTTTTGGAGCACTGCTCCTTCATCGGGTAACTGTGGAGCAGGATCATAAGACACAGATTTTATAGCAAAAGATCACAGGGTCATGCAACTGAAATGACATATTGAACAAACCAAGATTGCTGTTAAGTCTTTCACCTTTTAGAATGAGTTGCAGGTTTCAGTTCATTAATCTGTGAATCCCAGAACTACTATTAATTCACATTGTCGAGATGACTTTAGGTTTTTTTTAAAAAAAGTGACATCTCAGCCCAGGCAATGCATTAAAAGTGTGAGATTCGAGTCTGTCAGTATCCCAGTCTTGGAACTAGAACCAGTCTGATTCAAAGTATTTACAAGGGATTTATAAAATATTACACGGATTGATTGCCTGCAGTTTGTGCACTTTTTGAGCAAAGTAGAAATATCTGCAACCCATTCTGAAAGTTGAAAGGCTTAACAATCCAGGTTTGTTCAATATATCACTTCAGTGGCAGGACACTGCAATGTTTTTCTATAAATTCTGTGCCTTATTCTACACAACCACCTGATGAAGGAGCAGCACTCCAAATGCTGTTCCTTCCAAATAAACCTGTTGAACGATAACCCGGGTTTGTGTGATTTTTAACTTTGTCCAGTTTAGGGTGGATTGACCATCTAAAGTAACCATAGTGCCCAAGGAGGTGCAGGTTTGTGTGGATTGGCTGTGCTAAATTAGTGTTCAGGGATGTGCGGGTATGGTGAATTGGCAAGGCTGAGTTAGCCATCGTGAAGGTCTTGACCTCTCAAGGGGCCTTTTGGTCTGAGATCGCTCAAAAGAATCAATGAAATGCAGTCTGTACAAAGCAAGGTTATCAGTTTAATAAGGCATCTTGACGCAGTTCTGTCCAGCAACGCAATGATTAAAGCTTCTGTGTTCCATTGCGATGTGTGATTACATTAGAAAATTACACATTATTTATTTGTGTTTTTTTATGAGAGACAGTACAGTCTTATTACATTTGATTAGTCTTTTGTAATTAAGATAACATGATTTACAGCAGGTTAATCCAATGATATTTCCTGGGAAAGGGATCTTAATTACATGAACTGCTACCATGGCATGATAATTTAAGGTTAGTTCAAATGGTCAATTAATGTGTCAGTATTCATTTTAAGAAAAGTCCATTGTCCTCTTATCTTTGGATTTTAGCTTAATTCTGCAAAACAGCAGGACAAGTTCAGAGTTCAATCATTATTCTCAGCCATTTTGTTGTATTATTTTAAATTGAAAAGCCATTTTGTGTTTAGTAAAAATCTACATATACTTGTTGCGTCTGACAATAACCTAAATTCAAATTTTAGATCCTCACCTGAAGCATCAGAGTCTGAGGGGTGACCTTACAGATCTTTGTAAGAGGCATGGATATGGTGAAAACCCAAGATCTTTTCCCCAGAATAAGGGAGTCCAAAGCTCGAGGCCATACGTTTGAGGTGAGAGGGGAATGATTTCAAAGGGATCTGAGGGGCAACTTCACGCAGAGAGTGGTGCATGTATGGAATGAGCTGCCAGAGGGAGTGATTGTGGCTGGTACAATTACAACATTTAAAAAGCATCTGGATGGGGATATGAATAGGAAGGGTTCAGAGGGATATGGGCTACATGCAGACAAATGAGACTAGATTATTTTAGGATATCTGATTGGACGAATTGGACCAAAGGATCTGTTTCCGTGCTATATGACACAAACACAAATTGTCTTTGGAGAAAGCAGAAGTGTGGTTGTGAAGACTGGACTTTCAGAGCAGCTTTCAAAGATGTTTTTCCCTGACTGGGAACAGAAGAAGTTACAATGAAATCTTGCATTTGTGAGACAACAACTGAGTGAGTGAGTACATCTGGGATTTTGGTGGAAAGTGGGGATTCATTGCACTGTGGGGATGAAGCCGTGCCCTATCCAGTCATTTCTGCTGGTGAACCTGCTGGTGTGTCTGCAGGCTGCACAGCCAACTGAACCCCTTCCTTCATACTGAGCAGGAGAATGGCGTCTCCCCAGTGAGAATACATCCGTGGGTGTCTAGCCCCAATGGGGAAGGGAACCCTTTCCCACAGTCCCCACATTTCCATGGTTTCCCCATGAGGGGAGCATTCTTTGTGTCGTGCTGGGTTTGAAATTAAAAACAGAATGGATACATAGTCTCTCCCCACTGTGAGGGGTGAGATTTTGATCCCCCAAGCTGAGTAAATTGTTTGACGCATTTTTCACAGACAGCGTACTGAATCTCCCTCACTCGGGTGTCTCAGTATTATTCCTGCCATACCAGTGTTCAAAATCTCTCACACAGACAAAAGCAAACATTTCTTATTGAATTGAATGGCTGCTGATATTCAAGCCCCATTGACTCAAGTGCCTCTGTCAGAAGATGTATCATTTGTTTTCAGATTTCTTTCTGCATGCCTTCCTGCAAAAAAAGTCACAAATTGAGTGATCACTGTCAGTACTGTTAAATGAACATAACAATTCCTGTAGATTGTTCGATGAGTGCTGACCATATATTATGCAGGACACAGAAAACCCTCATGCAACAAGATAGCCTTAAGTGTGTATGGAGGAAAACTTAATTTAGATCGCAATAACCTGGAACAAGCTGTCGACGAAGGTGCTGGAAATGGAGCTGAATCAAGAATATGATAATGAAATGTCAAGGCTGCTTGGGAAAAGAGCCCGTGAAGTTACTGAATGATTTCCTGCTGTCCTAGTAAATAAAAAAGACAAGAAATATAGAACATAACTCTATTACTGCATGAGAAGGTGTAAAATCATAGCCACAAAGTTTTTATGGCAGCCAACAATATCAGATATACACCATATGAAGCAACATATATCTACATTTGAAATAAATGTGCCAATCCCTTAAATACTGCTCTGTTCCATGAGAAACTACCCTTATAATTCTGAACATGAGGTAAGAAGCAAACCTTTTCCAGGGTACAAACTCTATACGTGCCAAACTGAGGGAATACACAAGGAAAATACCTTTGAGAGGGACAGAGAGCATCTGAGTACCCTTGGAGAGCCTGCTCCCTCCATGCAGTTGCTACAAGTGAACAGTCTCCACTCGACCCCCTCCCCTCGCACCCGCCGCCTCTCTTTCCCCTCCCAGCATGAGGAATGGAAAGGGGGAGACAGTGCTTTGCTCCCAGATGTTACCCAGATGGAGGGAGTTTCACTCTGAAATTGACAGGGCTACCTCCACATTGTGACATCCGCAATGGGGTGGGGGCACGCACTGCGCCTGCGCTGCCCTGCAGCTGAGGAGGGGAGGACACTTTGCAAACTCTTTTCGCTCTCCTCCACCTCAATGCGGTTTGAGTTCCAGCAATTTTAGCTTTACACTCTCAGAAGACGCCCACCTCTGTGAATCCAACACTTTACTCCCTCCTCCACTCCATGGAAATACCGATTTGAGAGACTCCAGATTTCCTAAAATATCTGCTATAGGGGGTTTGGTAGAAGCTGTTTATTTTAATGAACCATTTCATCCTTGCCATTCAAATACTAATTTTACAGAGAGGGTGGTTGATCTGTGGAATGAACCTCCTCAGGAAGCGGTGGATGCGGGTGCAATAAAAATACATTTATTTTGGTACATGAATAGGAAAGGTTTGGAGGGATACAGGCCAACAGCAGGCAGGAGAGACTGATTTAGTTTGGGATTATGGTTGGCATGGACTGGTTGGACCAAAGGTCCATGATCATGCTGTATGGCTCGATGGTAAGTTCATAGTTCCTTGAAAGGGGAGTCGCACATAGTCACGATAGTGAAGAAGGTGTTTGATATGCCTGCCTTTCTTGGTCAGTGCACGACTGCAGGAGTCGGGAGGTCATGTTGCGACTGTAGAAGACATTGGTTAGGCCACGTTTGGAGTATTGCATGCAATTCTGGTACCAGTGATCCCACCCTGACACACCATAAACCAGAGATAGTGACTGAAATTGACTCTGATACAAAATCAAATCATTAAATCGCTGCGGTGCAGAAATAAGCCATTTGGCCCATTGAATGCATTCGGTATAGGAGTTGGGAGGTCATGTTGTAGCTGTACAGGACATTGGTTCGGCCACTTTTGGATTATTGCATTCGATTCTGGTCTCCCTACGACAGGATAGGAATGATGTTGTGAAACTTGAAAGTGTGCAGAAAAGATTGATAAGGATGTCGCCAGGGTTGGAGGGTTTGTGGTATAAGGAGAGCCTGAATAGGATGGGGAGTGTCCCTGGAGTGTCGGAGGCTGAGGGGTGATCTTATGGACATTTATAAAATTGAGGGGCATGTTTAGGGTAAATAGGCTAGAGGAAGTGGTGGAGGCTGGTACAATTACAACATTTTAAAAGGCATCTGGATGGGTGTGTGAATAGGAAAGGTTTGGTGGGATATGGGCCAAATGCTGGCAAATGGGATACTAGATTTATATAGGACATCTTGTCAGCATAGATGTGTTGGATCAAAAAGTCTATTTCCGTGCTGTATATCTCTATGTCTATTTGATAACAAATGTTTTATTTCTGTTGATGTAAATATTTTTAGGGAGAGAGAATTCCTCAAGTAGGGGATGATAATAATCCTGGGAGACCCCTAATTCTGTTCTACTATCTAATTAACATACTTTAAGCACCAAATGTGCATTTATGTCTAATTTTGTCTCATGTTTCTTGTTTTATTCCCTGCTCCGATTACTCTCTCAGTCTGGATGGTTATCAGACTGAGAATATTGTGGATTGGGCCTTGATCGACTGAATGTTTTATTGCTCTGGAAGGTGTAAAAGGGGCTCAAAGTTTCATTAGAAAGCCAGCTGAGCCAAGAACAGACAACATCTTACTCTGTGGCAACAGGGAGAAGAGGACAGAGAAATCAGGACCTGAAAGCCGAGCTGACACCAGAGTACCATGTTATTAGTGCTTTGATTAGCAGTGCCAAACCTCTATCTTCACCTCGCTTCCTATTCAACTTGAATGTCACGTATCCCATCAATATTCAGATCAAATCCTTGTCATCCTGAAGCCATGTCCCTGTAAGGAGTCTCAGATCATAATTATTCTCTTCAATGTGTGCAGTCAATTCGTTCAGTTTTGTTACATTGCAGCACACATTGCAGCCATACGGTCTTCAGTTTCAATTTCTGTGTTCTGTAGAATCCAGTTTTGATTAATTAGATTAGATTCCCTACAGTGTGGAAACAGGCCTTTCGGCCCAACAAGTCCACACTGACACCCCGAAGAGTAACCCACCCAGACCCATTTCTTTCTGATTAATGAACCTCACACTATGGACAATTTAGCATGGTCATTTGACCTGACCTGCACATCTTTGGACTGGGACATTTACTTTCCGTGTCCCTTTCTATCATTCTCTGATGTTCAATTTCCACATCACTACATTGCTCACCTGCCTTGATTCGGATTGGCCATGAAAAATGCATGTTTATACATTCGCAGTAATAGAAGCAGGAGTAGGCCATTTGGTCCATCGAGCTACTCCACCATTCATTAAGATCATGGCTCATCTATCCATCGTCTCAGCTCCTCTTACCTGCATTATCCTGACTATCCTAAATTCACCTACTATACAAAATCCCATCGAACTAAGTCTTGAATATGGCTGCTTCTACTGCTTCCTTGGACAGAGACTTCCATAGATTCACCACTCTCCGGGAAAAGCAGTTCCTTCTCCTCTGTCTTAAACCTACTCCCTAATCTTGTGACCTAGTCTCACTCACAGGCAGAAACGACTAGATAGCGTGGGTCTGGGTGGCATGCTCGTTGGATGGGTCAGTGTGGACTTGATGCGATGAATGGCCTGCTTCCACGCTGTTGAAGTGATTGAAGTAAAGTGTGCTGAGCAGGGAGCCTAGTGAAGGGTTAGGTGAGTTTTTGTTTTAAACTGCTCATTTCTTTCAGCCTCCAACATTGTATTTCCAATGCTGTCCATCAGTGGGAGCGGTGAATCAGTAACTGGTATCGTTAGAAGCCTTACGATTTTCAGTACTGCAGGTATTGCATTGTCTCAACAGCATTGTAAAGGTTACTGGCAGCAGTGGGAGGTGTGGGCTGTGTTCACTAGAAATGATTAAGCAGTTAGATAACACACGTACAAGAGGGCAGGGTGGGACTTGACTTTCGATTTGCAGAAGGTGGGAGTTTCTGGTGCTGCGGTCCATGGCAAACACAACTGCGGTAAATCATAGAATCACTTACTCCACATTAAAACAAATTCCCACTTTCCACCAATATTCTGGATGTCCTCACTCACTCAGTTGCTGTCTCACAAATGAAAGATTTCATTGTAGCTTCTGCTCCCAGTAAGGATGAAACATCCTTGAAAGCTGCTCTGAAAGTCCAGTCTTCACAATGACACTTCTGCTTTCCTTCAGTCCAAATTGTCCCTGCTGACCAGATATCCCAAATTAACATAGTCTCATTTGTCAGCACATAACCCATATCTCTCTCAATTCTCCCTATTACCAGATGCCTTTTAAAATACTTTAATTATACCAGCCTCCACCACTTCCTCTGGCTGCTCTTTCCATACACACAACACCCTCTGCGTAAGGAAGGTGCCTGTAAAGTTCCTTTTAAATATTTCCCCTCTCACCTCAGACCTATGCCCTCTAGTTTTGGAAACCCCTACTCTGGGGAAAAGATTTTGGCTATTCACCCTATCCATGCTCCTTATGAGCTTCTATAAAGTAACCCCTCAGCCCCCAATGATCCAGAGAAAACAACCCAGCCGATTCAGCCTCTCCAGATAGATCAAACCCTCCAACTTTGGCAATAGCCTTGTAAATCTTTTCCAAATCCTTGCAAAAGTTTGTAACACTTTTCCTGTAGCAGCGAAACCAGAACCGAATGCAGTATTCCAAAAGTGGCCTAATCAATGTCCTTTACAATCGCAACATGACCTCCCAACATCTATATAGAAATGCACTGACCTATAAAAGCAAATATACCAAATACCTTTTTTGCTATCCTGTCTACCTGCGACTCCGATATGAACCAGCATTCCAAGGTATGTTTATTCAACAACACTCCCCATTAAATGTGTAGATCCTGCCCTGATCTGCCTTTCCAAAGTCCATATTTCAAAATGGGGTTGAGAAACATATATGCCGTGATTGAATGGTGGAGCAGATCTGATGGACTAAATGGCTTAATTTCTGCACCTATGTTGTATGGTCTCCTGCCGTCCTGGACACAGTGAGAGAATTGGAAGCAGCAATAGGTCATTTATATTTCCAGCTGGCACCAGCATTGAACAGTTCATAACTGGATATAAACATACCTGCATCTAGATGGATAGGCTGAGACTTTTTTCACTGGAGCATCAGAGATTGAGAGGTGACCTTAGAGAGGATTATAAAATCATGAGAGGTATAAATGAGGTGAACGGCAAGTATTCTTTCCCTAGTGTGGGTGTTTCAAGATTAGGGAGCAAATTTTGAAGGTGAAGAAAGAAATATTTTAAAAAGACATGAGGGGCACCTTTTTTCTAAAAGATAAAGAGTAGATCGTGTGAGGAATCAATGTCCAGAGGAGTTGCTGGATGCAGGTGCAGTTACAATGTTTAAAAGGCATTTGGATAAGTACATGAATAGGGAAAGTTCGGAGGGATATGGGCCAGTCATTGGCAGGTGGGACCAGTTTAGTTTCAGAACACCATCAGCATGGACGTGTTCGACTGAATGGTCTGTTTCTGTGCTGTATGACTCTGTAACTGTTCTGTACTGGTCTTAAAACCATTTTCTTGCCTCCTCCCATAACTTCTTCGTTCTTCAAAGTCACATGAACTCGGCCTTGAATAAATTCAATAACCGACCTAACTGTAGGAAGACATCCCACTTCTGAACTCAATTCCTCTCGCTGATATACCACTTGCTTTGTTCATTGCTTGTTGCACTTTCTGACAACTGGCAGTGACTGGTGTAGAAGGACACTGAGGCCCCTTTGTCTATCCACACATCACTCCTGATGTAGGGCTCGTGCCTGAAACGTCAACCCTCCTCCTCCTCAGTTGCTGCCTGACCTACTGTGGTTTTCCAGCGCCACAATATTCAACTCTGATACAGCACAGCAGTCCAACGTTGAGCACGTACACCTTAGTCCAACACAGGCACCTCCCGATCATAACAAATATTAAGCGTCCAAATGCGAATACGGGAGACAAATGCCGACGCTATTTTATTTGGCCGATTTTTTTCCCCTGTGCCTCTACATTTTATTTCTTTTGCATTTTGTCTGTCTGTTCAACGTTTCTGTCCTTTCCCCAGGGTAGAGGTATTCCAAAACTAGAGGGTAGAGGCTTAGGATATGGGGGAAAGATTTTAAAAGATCTAAAAGACTAGGAATAGAACATTCACCCCTTACTGAGCGAAAGTGAGGACTGCAGATGCTGGATATTAGAGTCGAGAGTGTGGAGCTGGAAAAGCACAGCAGGTCAGGCAGCATCGGAGGACCAGAAGAATTGACGTTTCGGGCAAAACCCTTCATCAGGAAATAGCCATGGGGAACTGCAGGGCTGTAGCGTAACCGAGTGAGTCTAAGTGGGATGCTGTTGGGAAGGTTGGTGTGAATGGCCTGGAGGGATGATATGGTTCCACTGCCTTAGCCAAGCATATTTTAAGAAATGTAGGAGGAGTGGGTTCCAGTTCGTGGGACATTGACACCAGGCCTGGAGAAGGTGGCATTTGTGCCGTCTCTCTCTTCACATTCTGCCCCCCTGTCCATTTTCTCCCCATTCACTGCCCCCTGCCCATTCTCTCTCCTCACACTGCACCCTCTATTCTCCCCCCAACGCTCTGAACCCCACTCTGTTCCCCTGTCCATTTCCCTCCTTTCTCCACCATCACCAGCGACCCCCTCATCCCCTGCAACCCCACAATCGTCCTTTCTCGTGCCTCAACCCTCTTTGATCGCGGTATGAAGTCTTTCTCAGGGGAGATAGAGAATGGATGGTGATGACTTTACCTGGGAAACACGGCGTGTGGGAAATAGTTGATGTTTAAAATTGAGAATAACTAAAACCGTATATTCAGAAACTTCGTTAAAGTCGGGAAGAATGTTATTTTTTTCCAAAACAAAAGCTGCAAAAATCTTTCTGAAACTTGCATTGATGTATGTGCAGTTAGGCCACAACAAAGGAGAGGCTGTAAGGAGTGAATGAGTGAATAAAAGACAAGTCCAACCTTGCCCTCGAGGAGAAAGTGAAAACTGCAGATGCTGGAGATCAGAGTCGAGAGCGTGGTGTTGGAAAAGCTCAGCAGGTCAGGCAGCATCCAAGGGGCAGGAGAATCGCGTTTCGTGCATAAGCACTTGGCACTCGGCCATCGCTCCTTCAATCCCCCTGCGATGGCGCGTGAACTCACTGGTGCCTCCGCAGGTGGGAGGAGCAGGTGAATCCTTTCCGGCACTTACAGCAGGTGAATGGCCTCTCTCCGGTGTGGACCCGCTGGTGTGTCAGCAGTGCAGCTGTCTGAGTGACCCCTCTCCTGCACATGGGGCACGTGAATGGCTTCTCTCCCTTGTGGACCCACTCGTGCGTCTGCAGATGGCTGATCCGACTGAAGCCCTTCCTGCACACTGAGCAGGTGAATGGCCTCTCCCGGTGTGAATGAGTCTGTGGGTTTCCAGCAGGGATGGGGAAGGGAATCCTTTCCCACCGTCCCCACATTTCCACGGCTTCCCCCATTGAGGGAGCTTTCCTTGTGTTGCTCTGGGTTTGAAATTACAAACAGAACGGGGACATAGTCTTTCCCACAGTGAGGGGTGAGATTTTGATTCCCCTAAGCTGAGTAAATGGTTTGAAGCACTTTTCACAGTCAGCGCAATGAATCTCCCTCACTCCGGCGTCTCAGTATTCTTCCTGCCACACCAGTATCCAAAATCTTTCAAGCAAACAAAAGCAAACATGTCTTCTTGATTGGAATGGGTGCTGATATTCAAGACCCAATGAATCAAGTGCCTCTGTCAGAAGTTGATGTATCATTTGCTTTCAGATTTCTTTCTGCACGTCTTCCTGCAAAGAAAAATCACAAATTAAGTGATCACTGTCAGTACAGTTAAATGAACATAACAAAGGTGGCAATTCCTGTAGATTGCCAGATGCCTGCTGATCACATATTATCCAGGCCACAGCCTATCTTGCAGACAGATAGGCTTAGGTGTGTATGGAGGAAAACTTCATTTCAGTGACAATAACATGGAACAAACTGCCTACAAAGATGCTGGAAATGGAGCTGAATCAAGGATATGAAAATGAAATGTTAAGACTGCTGGAGAAAAGAAAGGCAGTAAAATTGCTGAATGACTTCCTGCTGACCTGTTAAATAAAAAATTATGACAAAAAAGGACGTAACTCCATTACTACATTAGAAGGTGAATAATAATTACAAAGAAACTTTTACAACAGCCAACAATATCAGATATACACCATATAGAACAAAGAACAAAGAAAATTTACAGCCCAGGAACAGGCCCTTCAAGCCTGAGCCGATCCAAATGTACTGTCTAAACCTGTTGGTCAATTCCTAAGTATTTGTATCCCTCTCCTCCCCACCCACTCATGCATTTATCCAGACGCATCTTAAATGAATCTACCGTGCCTGCCTCTACCACCTCTGCTTGCAACGCGTTCCAAACGCCCACCACCCTCTGTGTGAAGTAAAACTGGTTTTCGCTTTGAATAAGTGTTGCCCTTGCCGCGTTCATTGTAATGGTAGCTCTGCCCCATGCCTGATTCAGGAAGTCGGATCTCGTTTAACGAAGCTGCTTTTTAAGGAAGTTGATTGGCCGTTTTCGCACAAGGCAATGTAAGAAACAAGGGCTCGTCCGGGATTTGAACCCGGGATCTCTCGCAGGTCCACCCACCAGAAAGCCCGAAGCGAGAATCATACCCCTAGACCAACGAGCCACATACCTCCGACTCTCTACCTTTTTTTTAACAATGTGCCAATCCCTTAAATGCTGCTCAGTTCCATGGGAATGTAACCTTTTAGTTGTGAACATGAGGAAAGAAGCAATCCTTTTCGAGGGTGCAAACTGTATACGTGCCAAACTGAGGGAATACACAAGGAAAATAGCTTTAAAGAGAGATAGAAAGTATTTGAGCACCTTTGGAGTGTCTGCCCCTTCCCTGGATTCACTCCAGTTGCTACACGTGAACAGTGTTTCACCCACCCGTACCTCCCCTCCCCCCTCGCTGCTGGAGGATGGTATATGGAAAGGGTGTGACATTGCTTTGCTCCCAGATATTGCCCAGAGAGAGGAAGTTTCACTCTGAAACTGACAGGGCTGCATCCGCATTGTGACGTCAACAATGGAGGCGGGCCGGACAGCTGTCCTGCAGTTGAGGCACGTGTGGAGGGGAGGACACTTTGCAAATCCCACTCTCCTCCAAGTCAATGCAGTTTGAGTTCAAGCAAAGCAAGGGGTTTAAATTTATTTCAGAAAACCTCCTTCGTGCCGTGGGAAAACTCTGCCGCGGGAAATGCAGTGTTACAGATTCATAGTAACAGAAGCAGGAGTAGACCATTTGGTCAAGCCTGCTTCGCCATTCATTAAGATCACAGCTCCACCAACCTGCACTATCCCGACTAACATTAATGCCCCTACCATGCAAAAACCCATCCAACTGTGTCTTCAGTATACTTCATGAAGCTGTCTCAACTGCTCTCTTGGGCAGAGAATCCCTTGGATGCTGCCTGACCTGCTGCGATTTTCCAGCAACACATTTTCAGCTCTGACCGCCAGCATCTGCAGTCCTCAATTTCTCCTAGAAAATCTCATGGAGTCTCACAGAGTGACACAGATGTACAGCACGAAAACAGATCCTTCGGTCCAACTCGTCCATGCAGCCCAGATATCCTAACCTAATCTAGTCCCATTTGCCAGCACTTGGCCCAAATCCCCATAAAAACATCCTATTCATATACACATCCAGATGCATTTTAAATGCTGTAATTATACCAGCCTCCATCACTTTCTCCAGCAGCTCATGCCGTACATGCATCACCCTCTGCGTGAAAAGGTTGCCCCTTATGTCCCTTCTATATCTTTCCCCTCCCTTCCCTAAACCTATGCCCTCTAGTCCTGGACTCCCCCATCCCAGGTAAAAGAACTTGTCTATTTGCCCTATCCATATCCCTCATGGTTTTATAAACCTCTATACGGTCACCCCTTAGCCTCTGACGCTCCAGAGAAAACAGTCTATTCAACCTCGCCCTATAGCTCAACCCTCCAACACTGGCAACATCCTTGTAAATCTTTTCTGCACCTTTTCTAGTTTCACAACATCTTTCCAATAGGAAGCAGACCAAAATTACATGCAATAGTCCAAACGTGGCCTGACCAATGTTCTGTACAGTGGCAACATGAGCTCCCAACATCTATCCTCGATGCTCTGACCAACAAAGGAAAGCACACCAAAAGCCTTCTTTACTATCCTATCTACCTGCGTTTCTACGTTTAAGGAACTATCAAGCTGAACTCCAAGGTCTCTTTGTTCAGCAACACTTCCAAGGAACGTACCATTAAGTGTAAAAGTCCTGCTCTGATTTGTTTTTCCAAAATGCAGCACCTCATATTTATCTACATTAACCTCCAAAAGCCACTTCTCAGCCCATTGGCCCATGATCAAGGTCCCGTTGCAATCTGAGGTAAGCTTTTTGCTGTCCACTACACCTCCAATTTTGGTGTCATCTATAAACTTACTAACTATACCTCCTCCGTTTACATACAAATCATTATATAAATGACAAAAAGTAGGGGACCCAGCATCAATCCTTCTGACACACCATTGGTCACAGGCCTTCAGTCTGAAAAGCAACCCTCCATCACCACCCTCTGACTTCTGCCTTCGAGCCAGTTCTGTATCCAAATGGCTAGTTGTCCCTGCATTCCATGAATTCCTGAAGAAGGGCTCATGCCTGAAACGTCGATTCTCCTGCTCCTTGGATCCTGCCTGACCTGCTGCGCTTTTCCAGCAACACATTTTCACCTTCCATGAGATTAAACCTTGCTCACCAGTCTCCCATGAGGACCCTTGATGAACGCTTTCCTGAAGTCCATATAGATCACGTCTATTGCTCTGCCCTTATCAATCCACTTTGTTACTTCTTCAAAAAACTCAATCATGTTTGTGAGACATGATTTCCCAAGCTTAAAGCCATGCTGACTATGCCTAGTCAATTCTTGCCTTTCCAAATACATGTAAATCCTATCTCTCAGGATTCTCTCCAACAATTTGCCCATCACGGATGTCAGGCTCACCGGTCTATAGTTCCCTGGGTTTTCCTTGCCACCTTTCTTAAATACTGGCACCACAGTAGCCACCCTCTAGCGTTCCGACACCTCACCTGTGACTATGGATGATACAAATATTTCAGTGAGAGGCCCAGCAATCACTTCCCTAGTTTCCCACAGAGTTCTAGGGTACTCCTGATCAGGTCCTTGGGATTTATCCACTTTTATGCATTTCAAGATATCCAGCAATTTCTCATCTGTAATATGGACATTTTTTCAACATGTCAGCATCTATTTTCTCACATTCTATATCTTCCATGACCTTCTCCACAGTAAACACTGATGCACAATATCCGTTCAGTATTCCCCCCCCCCACCCCCCATCTACTGCAGCTCCACACAAAGGCCGCCTTGCTGATCTTTCAGGTGCCCTATTATCTCCCTTTTATCCTTTTGTCCTTAAGGTATTTATAAAAACCCTTTGGATTATCATTAACTCTATTTGCCAAAGCTATCTCATGCCCCATATTTGCCCTCATGATTCCCCTCTCAAGTATGCTTGTACTGCCTTCATACTCTCAGGATTCACTCGATCTCTCTGTCTATACCTGACATATGCTTCCTTGTTTTTCTTTACCAAAATCTCATTCTTTCTAGTCATCCAGCATTCCCTACATATACCAGCCTTTCCTTTCACCCTAACTGAAGTATACTTGTCTGGACTCTTGTTATCTCATATCTGAAGGCTTTCCATTTTCCAGCAACCTGCGAACATCTGCCCCCAATCAGCTTTTGTAAGATCTTGCTTAATACCTGAATCTTCCTCCAATTTAGAACTTCAACTTTTAGATCTGATATATTATTTTCAATCACGATTCTAATGTTAATAGAATTGGGGTTGCTGGCCTTAGGTTTTGCACCCTCTCCAGTAGGTACATCCACATTGTGAATTAGAAAATTTCCTTGTACACACTTAACATATTCCTCTTTTTGGCAGATAGGTAAATGGGCAGGAGTTATGCCTTGGGTCCACACTTCATTCATTCCCATCAACCCTACCCCCATTCCTACCCCAATAGTCCAACGTCACTTTCCTCTGCAACTGCTGAATGTGTGACGCCAGCCCATTTACCTGTTCCCTCCTCACTATCCAAGCGCCCAAACTTACCTTCCAGGTGAAGTGGTACTTTACCTGCACTTCCCACTACCAGTCTACTGCATTTGCTGTTCACAATGTGGTCTCATCTATATTGGGGAACCGAAGCATAAACTGGGTGACTGCTGCACAGAACTTCTACGCTCTGCCCACAAAAAAGACCCTGAGCTTCCAGTTGCCTGCCAATTCTACACCCCACCCTGTTCCCTGACCAACATCTCTGTCTCAGGTTTGCTGTATTGTCCCAGTGAAGCTCAGCACCAGCAGAACGAAGAGCACCGGATATTCCACTTGGGGACCATACATCCCTCCGGTCCCAATATCGAATTCAATAATTCTAGGGCCTGAACTCCATAGTATCCTCGTCCCTCCCATACACACCAAGCCTTGTTACCACATCGTCTGTCATTCCACACTACTTAGCCACGAACAGTCTCCATTAACAGTTATTCACCCTCCCACGCAGATCGTTATCAACTCCTTTTTCTGTCCAACAGTTCTTCCTTTGCTTTGGGCTCTGTCCTGATCTCCGCCTTCCTCCCACAATATCTCCTGCATATAAACCGACATTTTCCCAATCCCCATCAGTTCTGTGGAAGGGTCACATGCAACTCCTGTTTTTTTTGTTTCTGATATACAGCAACCGCAATTCTTTCAGATTTTTATTGAGAGAGAGTTGGAAATATTTTCGAGAGACAGAAAGAGATGGGGGAGAAACAGAACAGATATGAACTGTTGATCTCCGTTGCTACTCAAAATGTAAAATCATTGAAGTGCGATCATTTCCTTTAATCATGAATAGAGATTGCCAGCCATCCGTGAGCTTGTGGCGCAACGGTACCGCGTCTGACTCCAGATCAGAAGGTTGCATGTTCAAATCTCGTCAGGCTCACTGAAGTCGACCATTTCTGTTTCAAACCAAGGAAGGAGTATGTTTGCTCCGTTTTTCTGTTGAGCCAAATCTTCTTTCCGGAAACTTTCGATCACAGTAAAGCTTTGCTGTCAGTGTGATTTGTGAACACTGAATCAGGGAGGTGGTGTGCCCAGTGTTTGGGTAAATGCTCAGCTCCCCCCCAGTGTGAGAAATAATAAGACAAACTGTTCATCACGGGATTCAAACACACAGCCGCTTCGTTCAGTTGGGGACAGCGCGGTGTGAAAAACATTATACCGATATTTTTACAACATAATCTAGAGATTACCAGTTTCGTGTTTCAAACTATCAGGAGGTCCCAGCTTCTTCTGTCATAGCAGATTGACAACGAGTTCAGATAGAAATGTTTCCCACCAACAGCAAATCCTTTCCTCTCACTGGACACAGTTAAAATTATCTTTATTCAACAGAAGGAGCGGAAACTACAGTCTGACAGCCCCTCTCCACATTAACGGTGAGCCTGAATTGTATAAACAGTGTCAGTAAAATCCAATGGAGGACACTGATTTGGTTCAATCGTTTTTATTTGCCAAGCGTAATTCACCGAGAGGATGCTGCTGTGTGAGACAGCGTGGGGAATTACAGCAGGGCTTCCTGCGCATGGAACACACCGCAACTGATGTGTTTCTCCTTCATCAGTTTATTCCCATCTCGGAGAAGAGAGGTTTGATGATTCGGATCATAGCAGGCCGACAGAGAACAGGAGAAGAGCACTCAGACCTTCACAAGCTTGTCACCACAGCTGGGTCATCGTGGCCCGTGGATCAGTATGGGACAGTAATCTGCATCTACTGACTGGAAGCACAGCAAATTGGAGTGCTGGTGGGACTATCACACAGGAGAAAACGGCTTCGACCTATCAACTGGAGTGGCTCCCAATGCGCAACTCCGCTCACCTCAACTGAATAACTGTAACAAATTACTCAGTGATTCAAAGGAATACTCAGTTTTGAATCTGCATAGTGGCATGTACCTTCGAGAATGATGTCAAAACACCTTCATTTCTGTGATGGAGTATCCTGTTGGGTAGAATATACCCGTTGTCAAATTTTCCACGTTCTGTTGGTCTAACTCCGATTTCACTCAGAATCACAAAATGTCTGACAGCGCAGACTGAGGGCATGCAGCCCACCTTAGCTCTGCTGGCTCAACACAATATGTAAATAAGTGTCTCATTCTGTCGCCTTCTCCCTGTAAATCTGCACGTTGTTACATTGAACATGTCCACCGAATTCCCTTTTGTGTCCATTGAATCTGCCTCTTTGTCACTGTCAGACAGCGACTTACTGACCCCACTCCCTGTGCGAAAACGGTCTTCCTAATGTCACTTTTGCTTATTTTCCTGATGACTTTAAATCTCTGCCAAAACGTTCTCGATCTTTTCAGGCCTGGGAGCATTTTCACTGCATTATTTCCTCTGTCTAAAACCCTCATGACGTGGAAAACTTCAATCAGACCAGCTTTCAGCCTTCTGTTCACCAAAGAGAGCTGCCCCAAACTTTCCAATCTCCCTTCGTTGCTGACATTCCTCAGGACGGCACCATTCACTTCAACCTGTTCAGCGCCGTCTGCAATCACTTCACTTCCCCGCTTCCTGAAGTATCACCCTCAGAGTTGAGCGTAATACAGGTGGAGGATTCATTGAGACTCGGATTGCACGGGCGAAAAATCTGCAATACTTGTTTTCACTTTGAGCAAGTGTTTCCCTTCGCCGTGTTCACTGCAATGGCAGCTCTGCGCCGTCCCTAATTCAGGCAGTCCGATCTGATTTAACGAAGCAGCTTTTTGAGAAAACTGACCCAGCATTTTTGCTCATGTCAATTTAAGAAATGAGGGTTCACCTGAGATTGGAACCCGGCCCCTCCCACCGTCTGTATATGCTAGAAAACCCAAAGCTAGCATCATACTCCGAGACCAACTAGCCAAGAACCATGGGCGCGCCCAGCTCCTGAAGCAACTGAGACTTGCTGAGTACGAAATACATTGTACATTACTCCGTGAATTACAAGCAGCATAGAGTTTCAAGAACATCTGCTTCTCAATCTGTCTCCCTGCTCGCAGGACTACTGGTGGATATTGAACCATTTTGTTTCGACTTGCAAGCTGTGTCTGGTGGAAGAAGGAGCCCACTCGCTCGTCTGCTCTCTCTCTCTGTCTATTTCGTGAGGCAGGAGAAGTCGGTTACACTAATGCGTAGGAAATGGGCAACTTTGAACGTGTTCCAAAGGTCTTGTTAACAGAGAGATAGGAAGATACTGTGCTGTCGGGACAGAGAGAAATGGACACCGGAGACTCTTCCCTCAGGTAAATTGATATGAGTGCATTTTTGTGCAGCCTGCTTAGTGTTCAGAATTTGTCTTGACACAGCAATCCTGCAGAGAGTCTTTTCTTACACGGGCGTTGGTTTCTTTACTGCAGGAAATGGGGCAAACCAGCAAGTCATGTGTTACACTTCACCGGTTCATTGCCATCTGAGCGAAGATGTTTCACACGAGATCAGGACACACCGACAGAGAACAGGACAAGACAACTCAGAGCTCCACAAGCGTGCCAGCACAACTGTGTAAATTTGACTTGTGTATCGATGTGACATATTTAACTTTTGAGGAAGACACACAACCCTCACAAAGAAAAGAAATCATCCTCATTTTTGTCTTCTACTTTTACAATATGACCCTCTATTTTCAGATATTAAGATAGGGATAGAAGCTGCATTCTAATAATACTTGTGGTACAGTTAACTATCTCAATGTGCTTCACGTAAACATAATGAGAATTCCTTTAAAAATCACAAGACCGGAACACAGATTAAGACAGGTGACCAAAGACTTGGTCAAAGGGGCAGGTTTCGAGCAATCTTTTAAACAGGTTCAATTTCCCAAACATCAGAGGACAAAGACGTAAAGAGCAGACACAAAATAGCAAAGGATGGGAAGCAACAGTTTAGACATAATGTCACAGGATGAGTAATCCAGGGAACATGAGTTCACAATCCCACCACAGCAAGAGATGAGATGTGAATAATTCAAATCATAAATGGGGAACACAAAGTTAGTCTCAGTATGGTATCGATGGCACTGACGTTAATTGTCATAAAAATCCATGTTCACAATGTCCTTTCAGGAGGGAAACTGCCATCCTTATCTGATCAGACTTACATGTGACTCCAGTCCCACAGCAATGTGGTTGACTCTTAAACTGCCCTCTGAATTGGCTCAAACAAGATACCTTGCAATTAGGGTTGGATAACAAATATCAACCTTGTGAAAGTGTCAGAACAGAAATTGCTGGAGAAACTCAGCCAGTCTGGCAATGCCGGTGGAGAGAGAGAGAAAGAAACAGAGCCAATATCCTGGCCTGCGTCCAGAACTGTTGTGAGGAAGGGTCACAGCACTTCAAATGCTAACTCTGCTTCTCTCTCCACATGTGCTGCCATTCCTATTGAGTTTCTCCAGCAATTTATGCACTTTTGTGTTTCAGATCTCCAGAATCTGCAGTTCTTCATTACACTGATGTAGGGAAGCTCAAATTCCATAAAAGAAAAAAGCAGAAGGGCTGGAATTACTCAGCAAGTCTGGCAGCAGCTATGGAGATAAAAACAGTTAGTTCTTCGGGTCATTGAAAGATCTTACATCAGGGACAAACGTTTGGGAAGCTGCAAGAGTAAAAGGCACTGGTGTAACTTCAACATCTGGGAGAACTCTCTCAGTCATGGAGGTCAGACTGATTCAGCATTCTGGTCCTGCTCATTACTTGTTAACTTCTCAATTTGTTGTTCTTGTTATATTTCTACATGGTTGACACATTCCTATGTTTTAAAATGATATTCCAACCATACAGGAATTTTCCATGTAAGTAATCATACACTAGAGGGTTTGGAACGTGAATGTAACTTTTAAACAGAAAGTATTTATTCATGCATGGGGTGTGGGCATCGCTGGCAATGCCTGCATTTATACCATCCTTAACCACCCTGTGGTTGGTTGGAAAAGTGAATGAAGGTGTCTGAGATTGTCTTGATCAGCACAGAAATCTCAAAGATGGGTCTGCTCAGGTAGAAGTACCCTCCACTCCCACAGCCAAGTCTGCATTCATTGCAATTATAGACGCCATCTAAAACTCCCAGGACAAGGACAGCATGGGATCACAATCAGAATAAAACTTCCTCTACTCTTAATTTGAAAGTGAAACTACTTCAACACTGTCCCCAACAAACACAGCCAAGACAGAGACAGCATTGGGTTAGATACAGAGTAAAACCTCCTCTACACTTCCCCATTCATATAGTTCCAAGACAATGACAGCAAAGGGTTAAATAAACTGTCGAGCTTCTTCCATTATGACTGACACTGAGTACGTTCTACACTAGTCCTCAAGGAAAATTCAGAACTGAGAATATTATCAGGAACTGAATTCACACCCCGTAATGGGAATGACAGCAACAGAAAATCATGTCGTGAAACACAGATAAAACACACACAATGTACAACAAAACTAGACTGTTATTGAGATCAAAGATATTTAAATGACAGGAAACATTGTCCCCGCAATGATCCGAATGAGTGCTGAACAACTTATTCACGTGAATAATATTCTCTGGGAATGCAATGTCCACCTCACTACTGTCTGTTCAGTTCCCCTGCTCTCGTTTAGGGCTGAGTTGCACATAGTGGCGTGGGGGGTCAAGAGGTTAGACAGTTAAGGTCAACTTAGATTGAGGGCATCCTGTGTCATGCCAGTGAGGTCGAGGGTCGCTGATTTACTCAACTTATAATCGGGGACAAGGGGATGTCAGGCTGGGCTTGTATCAGTTTGAGTTTAGAAGAAACAGATGATCTTATGGAGCTGTACAACATCTGGAGAGGACTTAATGTAAATGTAATGTCCACTCACTTCCACCCAGAGACTAGCCTCTCATTTCAGATAAGAGAGTCTTGTTTTTCTCTCAAGTGTTCCCGAGTCTTTGAAATTCACTTCTTTAGAGAGCAGCATGTGGTGGTGGCACGGTGGTGAGCACTGCTGCCTCACAGCATCAGTGACCTGGGTTTGATCCCACCCTCGGGCCGACTGTGTGGAGTTTGCACATTCTCCCCTTGTGTCTGCGTGGGTTTCCTCTTGTGCTCTGGCCTCCTCCCACAGTCCAAAGGATATGCAGGTGAGGGTAGATTGACCATGGGAGATGCAGGGTTACAGGGATAGGGTAACGAACTGGGTCTGGGGTGGGATGGTCAGTCAATGTTGACTCGATGTGCTGAATGGCCTACTTGCACGCAATTGACCTATATCAATCAATAGTGTACACTTGCTTTATGGTTACCGACATCAAATTACATTCGTGGTTTTGGTTATTTCATCTCTTACGTTATCGTATTCAACCAACCACAGCATCTAGAAACTTGCTTAATTACAATATCCAATATCTTCAGAGTACTTTTTCTTTTTGTCACGACCATTATCTTGAACTCTGACGTGTGACCTCTTCATTTCTGCCAAAGTTCCTTATTTGTCCCTACATTGTCATGGTTTTACTTTGTCGAATGTCTTCCTGGCTTTTGCAGTTAACACCCTATATTCCGCCCTCGTCAACTTTTTCCCTTACAATTGTGTACTAAGAATTTCATGAAAAACCTCAGAGTGTGGTGAGACTGTGGAACTTCCTACCACAGTGAATAGTTGGGTTGGAAGACATTACAACTAAGGGTAAGCAACCTAATACAAATGAATGTCACTGTCACCAGATTCACAACAGAGTGAAATTAAAACATGCAACGTCCCTCCATTTCTCAACTGTTCTTAACCAGACTTGATGAAGAACAGACCTTGCACATCAACATAATAATTTAAACAAAAACCCAACATTATAATTTAAACACGGCACTTTTCCAGGGCAAATTTAAAGAAGATAATCTAATTAGTAGCAATGATTTAAATCCTTTGATCAAGTCCCCCACCATCTCAGAGACAGAAACTTAAGCGGCAAATTAAGAAAGATTTTTTTTAAACTTACCAATTCAAAGAAACAGTTTCCAACAATGGATTGCCAAGCCTTCGTGCAATCCTTGGACTATGAGTTTTTCACAGATACGTAACTGAAAATCTAATTTAAAGGCCGCTACTGAATGTGAATAGACACCCCAAAGTATTTAGCCATTTCTTACAGGCTGGGATTCATTCCCAGAAAGAGCCAACAATTCTTTAACTGGACAGTAGAATCAAGAGAGAACAGTGCCTGGACTCAACAAGCAGCAATGCCTAATGGAAGCAAAGTTGGCGGCGGGGCAAGGCGAGGCAAGGGCATAAATCAAAAAAGATCACTGACTCTCCCACTGCAACACACACTGTCAGAATGCACAGGGGCTCAGTCCTGGGAGTGACCCACAGCAGTTTCATCAAGAGAACCACACTTGATGAACAGATCTTGCACACCAGAATTATAATTTAAACAAAAACAAACAATTATGAATACCACAAATTTACTAGGGCAAAATTAAACATGATAATCCAGTTAATAGCAATGATTTAAGCCCCTTGATCAAGTCCCACACCATCTCATAGACAGAAACTTAAGGCATAAATTAAGGAAGAGAATTTTAAAAATTATCAATTCAAGCAGTTTCCAACACTGGATTGCCAAGCCGTTGGGCAATCCTTCGACAATGAGTTGTTCACAGGCACATAACCATAAATTTAATTTCAAAGTCACTGCTGAATGCGAATCGACACTCTGAAGCATTCAGCTATTTCTTACAGACTGGGGCTAGTTCCCTGACAGAGCCAATAATTCTTTAACTGGACAGAAAAAAAAACTAGAGAGAACAGCTCCTGGTCTCAATGAGCAGCAACGCCCACTGGAAGCAAAGTTGCGGGGTGGGGGAGCACGACAGCATAAAACTAAAAAAATCCGACCAACTCTCCCATTATAAGCACTGTCAGATTGGGCAGGGGTTCAGTCCTTGCAGTGACCCACAGCAGTTTCACCAGCAGAATCAGATTCTTGGGAGCACTGGGGTGCCCGCTGGTGCTTCTGCAAGGTGCAGAATGATGAGAACCTCCGCCTGCACTTGGGGTAGGTGAACGGCCTCTCTCCGGTGTGGCCCCGCCTGTGTCTCAGCAGGAGGGAGGAATTGCAGAAGGTCTTCCCGAACTCTGGGCAGAGTAAGGGCCTCCCCCCGTATGGACCCGAAGGTGGGATGCCTGGGTAAACCCTTCCCGCACTTCAGACAGGAGAATGGCCTATCCTCGGTGTGGACCCGCTAGTGCCTCAGCAGGGCAGAGGTATCATTAAAGGCCTTTCCGCACTTGGAGCAGCTGAAGGGTTTTCTCCAACATGTGGACACGGCGGTGGGTCAGCAAGACGGAAGAATAGCTGAATACCTTCCTGCTTTCGGGGCAGGCGAATGGCCTCTCGCCTGTGTGGACCCGCTGGTGCCTCTGCAGAATGGAGGAACTGCTGAAGATCTTGCAGCACTTGGGACATCTGATGGGCCTCTCTCCCATGTGGACCCCCTGGTGCTTCAACAGGCAGGAGGAATTGCTGAAGCTCTTTCAACACTCGGGGCAGGGGAAACGCCTGTTGCTCGTGTGGACCCGCTGGTGCCTCTGCAGTACGGAAGAATTGCTGAAGACCTTCCCGCACTCAGGGCAGCTGAAGGGTCTCTCCCAAATGTGGACCCGCTGATGGCCCAGCAGGTGGCAGGAATTGCTGAAGCCCGTCCCGCACTCAGGGCAGGAGATCGGCCTCTCCCTGGTGTGACTGCGCCCATGAATCTCCAGGTCAGAAGGGAAACAGAAGCTTTTCCCACAGTCGCCACACTTCCATGGCTTCTCCAAGGGACGGGATTCCTTGGCTTTCTCCATGACCAAAGTTTCAGCTGCATACAAACGCGAGTACAGCATCTCCCTGCCGTGAATTCCTCTTCCCAGTCTGTATAACGTTTTCTGGCTCCTCAATCAGAGTGCTGCAACAGTCGGGTCTCTCTTCCAGTCTCACTGATGCTGAAAACGGACTGAAACAGGAACCAAAAAGCCTGGTTCCTTCTCACAGAATCAGAGTCGAAAATTGTTATAGTGCCGATGGATTCAGTGACTGTCAGACACTGACGTGAAATTGAGGACTGGAGAGTCAGAGTCAGAATCAAAGTGCAATGCTGGAAAAGCACAGCAGATCAGGCAGCATATGAGGAGCAGTAGAGTCAATGTTTCAGGCAAAGCCCTTCAGCTATTGATTTTGAAACTTCTGTCTTCAGATCTTCAAATAATCTGTAAAAAGAGATTACACAAATCATCACTGTCAGTCCAAGTTAGAAATTCCAAACAAGCAATTCTACTTTCCGCAAAAGATTCTTTTCTTTTTCCAAAAAATTTAAAGCACCATCCCACCCTCTCTCACCCCTCTATTCTCACTCCGCTCAAACTAATTCTCCTGACGGTACTGATTCAGGAACTTACAGAGACCGAAAAGTGAAAACATCAAGATAGACACCTTTGAATTTTGGCTACATCTACCTGAAAGCTAGCATCTTTCACGACATCTAGGAGTGAGTAAGTCTGCTTTTGGGAAGCAAAAAAAAAGTCAATTCAGGATGAACCTTCAATGCAGCTTCTTGAGAAACCACCAGACACGAAATGGTTAACATCTGGGGAGGTGGAAGTGGGGAGCTGGGGGAAATGAGATATCAAGGCATTGGCACCGACACCAGAGAGAAACTGAACATATAGGCATGGCAAACATTACAGGCAAGCCAGAGTCATAGAGATACACAGCACAAAAACAGGTCCTTCGGTCTAACTCATCTGTGCCGACCAGATAGCCTAAATTAATCTCGTCTCATTTACCAGTACTTGGTCCATATCCCTCTGAACTCTTCCTATTCATATACCCATCCAACTGCCTTTTAAATGTTATAATTGGAACTACACCCATCACTTCCTCCGGCAGATCATTCCTTATATTTGCCTCCCTCACACCAAACATATTACCCTCCTGTTCTGGACTTCTCCCATCCCTGGGAAATGACCTTGTCTATTTACCCTATGCTTGCCTCTCATGATTCGATAAACGTCTGTAAGGTCAACCTGCAGCCTCTGGTATACCGGGGAAACAGCTCAAGTAATGCACTACGTTTAGTTGTAGCTTCACACTCACCGAACCTTCCTCCCGTGTAAAACACTGTTTCCCTCCCCCCACACTATCCATGGGAAAAGCCAAGAGCTCTGAGATTCTGGAGTTGGGGGAATGCCACGTAGAATTCCTACAATGTGGAAATACACCATTCAGCCCAACAAGTCCACACTGCCTGTCCAAAGTGTAACCCATCCAGACACATTCCTCTATCCCATTATTCCACATTTACTCCTGACTAATGCACACTGAGGGCCCGTTTAGTTCGGCCAATTCACCAGAACATTTTTAGATTTTGGGAGTAAACTAAAGCACCCGGAGGAAACCCACGCAGACACGGTGGGGAGAACACGCAGACTCCACAAGACAGTCGCCCCAAGCCTGGAATCGAACACGGGTCCTTGGTACTATGAGGCAGTGCTAATCACTGAGCGATCGTGCTACTACTGTGGGCAGAACGAGGTGGGGACTGGGACCTTTGTTAATTGTACCACACAGTGGATTGTTGAGTAAGGATAAATCTCACGGGATCTCGGGAGAGCTAACCAACTGAGTACAAAAATTTAGAAGCGCGTTGTTGTAGATGCTGGAATGCTTCTTGAAAACAACCAATGCTGGAGATCACAGTGGGTCAGGCAGCGCTGTGCTACTCTATGACTGGATAGTGTGGATGTGGAGATGATGTTTCCACTCGGAGAAGGGTTGAGGATGCCAAGTCATTGAGGGCATTTAATACAGAGATAGGTTCTTGATTAGGAAGGGGTCAAGGGTTATGAGGAGACGGCAGCAGAATGGGATGGAGAAACATATCAGCCGTGATCGACTGATGGAGCAGACTCGATGGGCCAAATGGCCTCATCCTGCTCCTGTATATTATGGTCTTAAAGCTGGGCAGATGACTTAAGGGGTTCTCACAAACTATTTCAGAATCCTGAAGAGGATTTGTTGGACTCGAAACTTTAACTCTGCTTTCTCTCCACAGATGCTTCCAGTCCTG
Source organism: Hemiscyllium ocellatum (assembly GCF_020745735.1). Classification (NCBI taxonomy): domain Eukaryota; kingdom Metazoa; phylum Chordata; class Chondrichthyes; order Orectolobiformes; family Hemiscylliidae; genus Hemiscyllium; species Hemiscyllium ocellatum. The sequence goes on from NW_026867518.1 coordinate 636,915, forward strand.
CTGAGTTTTTCCAGTGTTCTCAGTTTTTGTTTCAGATTTCCATCATCCACAGTTCTTTGTCTTATCTATCACAGTCATTTCTTGCCCTTCCCAACTGTTTGGAACTTCATCTCCCTGATCTATAAACTGTTCACTTACCCTAGAAATGACCATTACCTCCTTATCAGAGTAGATCACTTTGTTGCAAAATGATTGCCCAATTCTGTGACCAAAATAATTGCATTCGTAATTACTTACACCAGGGACTCTCAATATCTCAGGCAAGAACACAGCCAGATTGTTTCAGACAGTACATTTATGTGATTTGATACAATTCCTTATTCCCTACTTTACCAGGATGTTGCTGGGAATGGAGGGTTTGAGTTAAGAAGAAACTGGGACATTTTTCCAACGGAGCCTAGCAAGTTGACAGATAACTTTATAGAGTTATTAACTTTTTAAAATCAGGAGAGGTATAGATAAGGTGTCATTTTCAGGAGGCTCAGAATATTTTATTGCCCCAGAAGGTGTAAAAGGGGGTCAAAGCTTCAGCAGAAATCAAGCAGAGCTGAGAACAGACAACATCCAGCTCTGTGGGAACAGGGAGATCAGCTGATAGAGAAATCAGGACCTGAAATCCGAGCTGACATCAGACTACCGTGTTATCAGTGTTTTGATTAGCAGTGCCCATCCTCTACCGTTACTGAGCTTCCCACTCGTCTTGAATGCCACGTATCCCCACGATATTCCGGATCCAATCCTTATCATTCTGAAGCCATACCTCTGTAAGGAGTCTCAGATCAGAATTATTCTCTTCAACATATGCAGTCAATTAATTCGCTTTTGTTACAATGCAGCACACATTCACATACTGAGCTTTTAGTTTTTATTTTTGTGATGGTTAGAATCCAGTTTTGATTGCTAGTACATTTATTCTCCTTGCCCCTTTCTCTCATTCTCTAATGTTTAGTTTCCACATCACTCCATTTCTCACCGGCCTTGATTTGGATTGGCCATGTTAAATTGCCCAATGTCCAGGGTTGTGCAGGTTAGGTGGGTTAGACATGGGAAACGCAGGGTTATCGTTTCAAAGTAATAGAAGCAGTAGGCCATTTGGCCCATCGACCCTGCTCCGCCATTCATTAAAATCATGGCTGATCTATCAATCACCTCAGCTCCTCCTACTTGCATTATCCCAACTACACTTAATTCCCTTACCACGCAAAAACCCATGCAACAGTGTCTTAATGAAGCTGCTTTTACTGCTTCCTTGGGCACAGAATTCCATAGATGCACCGACCTCTAGGAAAACCAGCTCCTCCTCATTTCTGTCCGAATTCTGCTCCCCCCTAATCTTGCAGCCTAGTCTCAATCGCCAGCAGAAAAGACCTGATGGGATGGTGATGGTGGAATGTTTGGGAGGTGTGTCTGGTTGGTGTATTTTTGGAGGGCTCCGTGTGGACTCGATGGCCTGAATGGCCTGCTTCCACACTGTAGGGATTCAATGATATACTGCAGCTATGTTTGCCCCCGATCACAGCACCCAGAATTCCCCATCTTCCACAAATCGAAAGACAATTCCCCTCCTGCCCTCTTGTATGTGTATTATCTAAATGCTTAATCATTTCTAGTGAATACAGCCCACACCTCCCACTGCTGCCAGCGACCTTTACAATGCTGATGAAACAATGCAATACCTGCAGTACTGAAAATAGTAAGGCTTCTAACGATACCAGTTACTGATTCACTGCACCTTCTGATTGACAGCATTGGAAATACAATGTTGGAGCCTGACAGAAATGAACAGTTTAAACAAAAACCGACCTGACCCTTCACTAGGCTCCCCGCTCAGCACACTGCATTTACTGCCGGTAAACCTTAAAACACTACATCCCCACAGTGCAATGAATTCCCACTTTCTAACAAAGTCCTGGATGTCACTCACTCAGCTGCTATCTTACAAAAAAAAATGAAGATTTATGCTCCTCGTAAGGGCAAAACATCTTTGAAAGCTGCTTCAGAAAGTCCACTCTTCACAGCGACATCTTTGCTTTCACCAAAGATCATTAGAGTCATGCAGTACGAAAACAGACCCTTCGTCCAACTCGTCCGTGCCAACCAGATATCCAAAATTAATCTCGTCCCATTTGCCAGCATTTGGCCCATAACCCTCTAAACCCTTCTTATTCATATACTCATCCAGATGCCTTTAAATATTGTAATTGTACCAGCCTCCACCATTTCCTCTGGCAGCTTGTTCCATGCACACACCATCCTCTGCATGAAAATGCTGCCCCTCAGGTCCATTTAAAGTCTTCCCCCCTCACCTCAAACTTATACTCTCTACTTTAGGACTCCCATATCCTGGGGAAAAGATCTCCGTTATTCACCATATACATGCCCCTTATTAACTTCGAATGGTCACAGACGCTCCAGGGAATACAGCCCCAGCCTTTTCAGCCTCTCCCTGTAGCTCAAACCCTCTAACAATGGCAACAACCTTCTAAATCTTTTCCGAACCCTTTCACTTTTCATAACACCTTTCCGACAGCAGGAAATCAGAACTGAGTGCGGTATTCCAAAAGTGGCCTTTCCAATGTCCTGTGCATCCACAACATTACCTCCAAACTCCTACACTCAGTGTTCTGACCAATAAAGGAAAGCGTACCAAACGCCTTCCTTGCTATCCTATCTACTTGCAACTACACTTTCAAGGAACTATGAACCTGCTTTGCAAGGTTTCTTTGTTCAGCAACACTCCACATAGGTCCTGCCCTGATTTGACTCATCAAAATGCAACAGCTCATATTTGTCTAAATTAAACTCCATCCGCCACTTCTTGGCCCATCGGCTCATCTGATCAATTACAATTTATGTCAAACTTTCTTTCCTCTCTTATTCCCTCAAAGCTGAAAATCTCCATCCTACACACTCTCCCTCCATTCTCACTTTGTTGAACCTAATCCCTGCTGTCCTCATCCTGAAGGGTCTGGTTCATGCTGATTAACAGGCCCACACTCAGGGGGGATCTAACTGAAACGTACAGAATATTGAACAGCCTGGACAGAGTGGACATTGGGAAGACGTTTTCATTGGGAGGAGAGACTAATACCCATGGGCATAGCCTCAGCATAAAGGGAGAATAGGGATTAGGAGAAATTTCTTTAGCCAGAGGGTGGTGAATCTATGGAATTAATTGTCACAGAAAACTGTGGAGGCCAGGTCACTGAGTATGTTTAACACTGGGATGAGTATCAGAGGTTGAGAGTTGCGGGGAGAAATTGGGAGAATGGGGCTGAGAAACGCAACAGCCAGGATTAATTGGGAGCAGGAGTAAACCACATGATCTTTCCAGCCTGCACCAGCATTGAACACGTCATAACTGGATATGAATATACCTCCATATAAGGTGGATAGGCTGGAACTCTTCTCACTGGAACATAGGAGATTGAGAGGTGACGTTGTCGAGGATTATAAAATCATGAGGGATACGGATGAGGTGAACAACAGGTGTCCTTTCCCTCAGCTGGGGGTTTCAGGATCAGGGAAGCAAATATTTTGAGGTGAGTAGAGAAAGATTTTATAAAGACAGGACAAGGGTTTTTTTTAAGAGAGTGGTCTGACTGCAGAATGAATGTCCAGAGAAAGTCATAGAGTCATAAAGATGTACAGCACAGAAACAAACTGTTTGGTCCAACTTGTCCATGCCGACCAACTATCCCAACCCAATCTTGTCCCACCTAACAGCACACGGCCCCATATCCCTCCAAATCTTTTCTATTCATATACCTAGCCAAATGCCTTTTAAATGTTGCAATCGTACTAGACTTCACCACTTCCCCTGGCAGTTCATTCAAAAAAACGCACCATCCTCTGCGTGAAAAAGATGCCCCTTAGATCTCTTTTGCATCTTTCCCCTCTAACGCTAAACCCATGCTCTCTCGTTCTGGATTCCCCAACCCCAGGGAAAAGACTTTGTCTATTTATCATATCCATGCCGTTCATGATTTTATACATGCACACTTACAACGTTTAAAAGACATTTGGATAAGTACATGAATATGAAAAGTTCGAAGGTTTATGGGTCAAACACTGGTAGGTGGGACGAGTTTAGTTTGAGGATATACTCAGCATGGAGTTTAGTTTGAGGATATACTCAGCATGGATGAAGGGTCTGTTCAGTGCTGTCTGACTCTGTGACTGACCTGTACTAGCCTTAGAACCATTTTCTTACCTCCCCTCAAAACCATCCACTTCTTTGATGTTCAAAACTCAGATGAACTTAGCCTTGAATATGTTCAATGACCCCACTTCTGAACTCAATTCCTCTTCGTAATATATCACTTGCCTTGCTCATTGCCTGCTGCATCTGCCCGACAACTGGCATTGACTGGAGGGTCTCTGAGACCCCTTTGTACATCCTTACATCATTCCTGGTGAAGGGCTTGTGCCCAAAACTCACTGTCCTGCTCCTCAGATGCTGCCTGACCCATTGCGCTTTTCCAATGCCACATTTTTCGACTTTCACCTCTTGTCCTCACTTTCTCCACATTCCAATATATCACCATTTAAACAATTCACTGATTTTGTTTTTAAAAAATCCAAACACTCCGTCCCTGGGTGGCCGCGAACCACCAACCTTTCAGTTAATAGCCGAACACGCTGACCAATTACGCCACCGAGACAGGTACCAGCACCGGCCCCGCAGTCTCTTTGAGGAAGCTACTATTCAATTCATAATTCAACTTGCCCTGCCCAGAATTACCTTTGTCTTCTATCAGTTTTTCTTTTCCATAATAAAGCCTTGGACATTCATTGTGGAGACATGTGGACAGTCTGATCCCACCATCTGCAGGCACATCCATGTCACGAGGAATTAGTTCTCCTACATCGGGGCCATTGCCCTCCGAGCCTTTCAGTGCTTTGCCTCCTACCAATTTTTCTCATTGGCCCTGAGCCACATTGCAGCACTGCACTTGCCATGTGTTTGCCAATTGAGACACAGACCTGGACCAACTTCGGGAAGAGGCAAATCACTGAGTTCTGAACAAAAACCGTAGCACACTCAAAACATCGGCTTTGTTTACCTTTCCACAGATGCTGCTCGACCCGTTGGCTTTCTACAGTATTCGCTGTGCTTGTTCTACACAAATGTTGCTTTCCATTAAAGAACTTCAAACCCTGTCCTCTGGTAACTGATCCTGGTCAGTGGTAATAGGTTCTTCTGATCATTAACCTGCCCAGTCCCACCACTTCTTCTCCCATCATTGCCAACAGCCCCTAGAAATCTCCAGTTAACCTTTTTTGTTCCAAAGAGAACATTCCCAAATTGGGAATGTCTCAACAAAATGGAAATTCCTCATCCCTGGACATGATGCAAGTGTTACAATAGGGAGGAGATTTTGGCAGAATATTGTCAGTTAGCAGGTGGAATAATTTTCAGGAAGTAAAAGAGAAATCCCAGTCTCCAGCTTTGTGAAGCTTTAAAAACTCTTTGGGAAGTGGAATTAGAGGAGAATGAAGGATGAACTGTCCGACTGAGCAGAGACAGTCCAGACACCGTCCACTTGTTTAAGAGGCCGGGAGATTGACTCTGATATTCTCAGGACATGAACTGATCTGAGACATTGAAAGAATTCTCAGCATATCAGGAATTCAAACCCCTTCACAGCTGGGGGTCAATGAGAAAATTCGGTAAGAGGCAAAACACTGAAACGCTCGGAGGGCGATGGCCCCGGTGTAGGAGGGCTAGTTCCTTGTGACATAGATGTGCCTGCAGGTGGTGGGATCAGACTATCCCCGGTGTCTCCACAGTGAATGTCCAAGGCTTTATTATGGAAAAGTAAAACTGATAGAAGACAATGGTAATTCTGGGCGGGGCAGGCTGAATTATGAATTGAACAGTAGCTTCCTCAAAGAGACTGCGGGGGTGGGGCGTCCAATCCTGTCTCTGTGGCTCAATAAATCAGTGCGTTCAGCTGTTAATCTAAAGGCTGGTGGTTCCAGACCAGCGAGGGACAGGGTGTTGTGTGTTTCTCGCTCCTACCGCTGCGAATTTCGCGTTTTTAATGGTGTCAGGAAAATGTTTCCCAAACGGAAATCTTCTCCACTGAGGAAGTACAAAGGAGTTTCTGAACTGATTCAATTTCTAACGTAAAGGACTACGGATGCTGAGAATCCAAGACAGAAAGAGAAACTGCTGGAGAAACTCAGCGGGTTTGGCTGTACCTGGAGAAGGAAAAACAAGTTCTGAAACGTTGTCTCTGATTCTCTTTCCACGGATGCTGCCTGACCTGCTGAGTTGCTCCTGCAATTTCTGTTGTTGTTTTTAACTGAATGTCCATTTCATCTTTCGGGATGAAACACCCAGACTCGCCATGTGCAGATATTTAACACTTCCGAAACCTGTGAAGTGATTGGATTCAAACAAACTCTGCAATGATTCACTCTTTCTCAGCTCCACAGGCAGAGAGACCTAGGAAATGAAGCTGTCAGTGTGGTTCTGTATTGGTGGGCCGAGTGGTTAATGCGATGGACATGAAATCCATTGCGGTTTCCCCACGCAGGTGTGAACCCTGCCGACTCCAGTTGAGAAACGTCGTCAAAAGGAAAGGGAGATTGCTCCACGGTTTTTTAAGATACAAATCAATGGAGGAGTTGAAATATTTCAATCACATTGGGACTGGTCGGGAATCTGCAACCCACTGCCTGTCAGGTTGGAACAAGCAGATACCCGCAGAGCTGCTTTTGAGGCGATGAGCCAAGTGTTTGGAAATGAGACTTGAACAGTGAGGGGCTGGAAATCGAGATCGAAATGAAGCAGGCACCTGAGGACAAGAGTGTTTTATTTGTCAGTGAAAGATACTGTTTCACAAAGTTGGGACTGTGGAAGGGAATCAGTGACGCTGATTATCTTTGGTTGTTGACCTTGTGACTGTTCCCACTGCTGCGCATGTCCGTGTTAACGTCAGAATTCTGCAGCATGGCAGCGTCCGGCACGCACAGGGCCGGGGGCGCAATGGTTGACGCAGCTGTCTCCACCTAACTGTTTGAAATGCGGCTCACAGCTTCTTCACACACCCCAATTAATCTTTCTCATTGTCCTGAAGCCGGCATACTGTTTGAATTCCTGATCTGCAGGAGCAAGACTCTTTTCACTGTCTCGCGTCAGTCAGTGTTCCTGAGAACATCAGTCAAGTCACAGCGTTGTCAGATGAGGGGAAGCTGAAATAGCCCCACACTCTGCTCACGAGCACATTTCACTTTCCCCAACTCACCGCCCCAACCACTGCGGCTCCTGGGAATGGAAAGGTAACAAACACCAAAACCCAGTCTCAGCTTTGTAAATCTTCAGGAAATAAGAAAACTGCTCATCCCTGCGGATCTTCCATCCTGGGCTGACAGCGTTGATTGTAAATGGCTGTCCAGTCAGTGCCGATTCGTTTTGGCTGAAAAAAAATCTTTATTATCTCATCCCAGCATTTCTTGCCACAGAGAACTGTGCGGCAGAGTTCATGTATATATTTTCTTGGATGGTATTTTGGGAATAACATGCGTTTGCGGGTTGTTTTTATCAGGTATTTCAGGTTCATTAGCAGCTGTTTAATTGTGTTGGTAGATTTGTGGGCTACCATGATGCTGAGAGGGTTGAGTTGTCTGGACATCATTTCCCAGATGTCTTTAATGTAAAGTAATGTGGCTAGGGTTTCTGCAGACGTTGTGTCAGTTTGTTGATGTGAAATCGGCACACTGGGTTTATTGTGTAGGCAAAAGTGAGGACTGGAGGTGCTGGAAACCAGAGTTTAGATCAGAGTGGTGCTGGAAAAGCACAGCAGCTCAGACAGCTTCCGAGGAGCAGGAAAATCGACGTTTCGGGCAATAGAACTTCATCAGCGACAGGACGTCTCCAGGGTGGAGGGATAAATTGAGGGGGTGCTGGGCCGAAGGTAGCGAAGAGTACAATAGATGAATGGAGGAGGGGATGAAGGCGAGAGTTCAGAGAAGGGTGGAGCGGATAGGTGGTCAGGGAGATTGGCAGGTAGGACAGGTTAGCTGTAAGGTTGGACCTGAGGTAAGGTGGGGGGAGGGAACATGAGGAAACTGGTGAAGTCCACATTGATGTCCAGGGGTTGAAGTTATCCGAGGTGGAAGATGAGGCGTTCTTCCTCCAGGCACCGGGTGGGGAGGGAGCGGCGATGGAGGAGGCCCAGGACCTGCATGTCCTTGACAGAGTGAAATGGCTCGTTGAAATAGCATCCTGATGCAGATTTGTTGGGATGATTGCTTCTGCTGCTTAAGTACTTGGTTCGCGCGTGTTGTTTTCCTGAAGACGCTGTTTTGAATTTACCAATGACTGTTCGCTCTACTGTGACATCTAGAACAACAGCACTTTGTTGTTGCTCTCCTCTTTTGTGAATTTTATGCCAGTAAGGAGATTTTAATGGTGTTGTAGGTTACCTCTAAGTTGTTCCATTATCTCTGCATTATTGCTTCTGTTAGGAATCCTGATATCGGTGGTTTCATGGGTGTTCCGTTGATTTGTTTGTTAGTCTTGTTACTGAATAGGAAGTGGGAGGTAAGGCACAGCTCCACGAGCTTGACAGTGTTATCTTTGCTGATGATTTCGGTGCTGTTTGGTGTTTGTGTCTTTGGTTCTTCAAGCAGTGTCTTGTGGGTTCTTGGGTCACGTTGATGTTAATGGATGTGAACAGGGCTGTATGTCAAAGGACAGCATTATTCCATTCTCTTCTATCTTGGTGTCTTTGGTGTTCAAGAATTCTTGGATGGAGTAACTGGAGTGGCGGGAATCTTCGACTTGGTGTTTTCGTTTTCAGTGGAGGTCTTTGACTAGTCTGCATATTGGTGTTCCAAGTGGTGAGACTGTGGCTTGAGGGGGACTCCTGGTTTGAAGAGGAGGAGAACAGCAACAAAGTGCTATTCTTAGATGTCACAGTAGAGCGAACAGTCAATGGGGTACTTCAAACTAGCGTCTACAGAAAAACAACACACACAAACCAAATACTTTACCGCAGAAGCAATCATCCCAACACTCACAAACGAGTGAACAATCCTCACTCTCTCCGCGGAGCAGGTAAGGGCTGTTTGGCAGTGTCTGTTTGTAGACACGGTTACGTTTGTTTAATGGTTTAAATTATAGGTTTTTTTTAGAAAAAGCGCGGAGCGGACAAGGAAGCTTTTGTAGCACAAACTTACCTGGGTAGGTTGTTTTTCCTATAAAGGCGCGCAGGAGAGTCCTAGAGATGTGACTTGACTCTCCAGTCTCCCCAATGTTATAGAGATCGCATCGGGAGCAATGGATACAAAAAAATTACATTGATGGATGTACCGGTGAAAGTCTTCTTACTCTCGCAGCCTGGATTTGATTCCCGGGCAGCGAGGCCATTTTCAGTAGAGCTACAAGTAAGGATCTATGTCTCCCTGGTCGTCCAGTGGTTAAGATTCGCCGCTTTCACCGCCGCGGCCCGGGTTCGATTCCCGGTCAGAGAAGCAGTTTTCAGTGGGTTTACGGGCCATCCATTATTCTCAAATGCGCTGTACAGTTGTTTATTGATCTTCGTCGTTCTTAGGTGCTGCCGTGTGAAGTAGCTCGTTAAAATAACATCCTGATGCAGGTTTGTTTGTATGCGTTGGGGTATTGCTTCTGCAGCTTAAGTACTTGGTTCGCATGTGTTGTTTTCCTGTAGACGCTGTTTTGAATTTACCATTGACTGTTCGCTCTACTGTGACATCTAGAAATGGCACTTTGTTGTTGTTCTCCTCTGTTGTGAATTTTATGCCAGTAAGGAGATTGTTGATGGTGTTGTAGGTTTCCTCTAAGTTGTTCCATTATCTCTGCATTATTGCTTCTGTTAGGAATCCTGATATTGGTGGTTTCATGGTTCCGTTGATTTGTTTGTTCGTCTTGTTACTGAATAGGAAGTGGGAGGTAAGGCACAGCTCCACGAGCTTGACAGTGTTATCTTTGCTGATGATTTCGGTGCTGTTTGGTGTTTGTGTCTTTGGTTCTTCAAGTAGTGTCTTCAGTTTTCTTTGGTCACGTTGATGTTAATGGATGTGAACAGGGCTGTATGTCAAAGGACAGTATTATTCCATCCTCTTCTATCTTGTTGCCTTTGGTGTTCAAGAATTCTTGGATGGAGTAACTGGAGTGGCGTGAGTCTTCGACTTGGTGTTTTCGTTTTCAGTGGAGGTCTTTGACTAGTCTGTATATTGGTGTTCCAAGTGGTGAGACTGTGACCTGAGGGGGCCTCCTGGTTTGAAGAGGAGGAGAACAACAACAAAGTGCCATTCCTAGATGTCACAGTAGAGCGAACAGTCAATGGGGAACTTCAAACTAGCGTCGACAGGAAAACAACACACGCAAACCAAATACTTAACCGCAGAAGCAATCATCCCAACACCCACAAACGAGTGAACAATCCTCACTCTCTCCGCGGAGCAGGTAAGGGCTGTTTTGCAGTGTCTGTTTCTAGACACGGTCACGTTTGTTTAGCGATTTAAATTTAAAAGTTTTTTTTTAAAAAAGCGCGGAGCGGACCCGGAAGCTGCTGTAGCGCAAACTTACCTGGGTAGGTTTGTTTTTCCTATACAGGTGCGCAGGAGACCCCTGAAAATTCATCAGCGCAGTCACACCAGGGAGAGACCATTCTCCTGCCCCCAGTGCGGGAACAGCTTCACCCACTCCTCCCACTTGCTGGCACACCAGCGTGTCCACACTGGGGAGAGACCCTTCCCCTGCTTTAATTGTGTGAAGGCCTTCAGCAAATCCTCAGACCGACTGAAGCACCAGCGGGTCCACATGGGGGTAGGCCATTCAGTTGCCCCGAGTGCGGGAAGGTCTTTAGCGATTCCTCTGCCCTGCTGAGGCACCAGTGGGTCTAAACAGGCAAGAAGCCCTTCCCCTGCCCCGAATGCAGGAAGGGCTTCAGCAGTTCCTCCTCCCTGCTGACACACCAGCGGGTCCACACTGTGGAGAGGCCATTTGCCTGCCATGAGTGTGGGGAGGGCTTTACCCAGCCCTCCCAAATGCTGACCCACTGGCCCGTCCACCCGGGGGAGAAGCCGTTCTCCTGCTTAGTGTGCAGGAAGGGCTTTGCTGTCTCCTACAACCTCGTGGCCCCACCAGCGGGTCCACACGGGGGAGAGACCGTTCTCCTGTCCAGAGTGCGAGAAACGCTTTAACCACTCCTCCAACATACTGACCCACCGGAGGGTCCACACGGGAGAGTGGCTGTTCTATTGCCCTGACTGCATGAAGGGCTTCAGCAATTGTTGTGCTCTGCTGACCCACCGGCGGGTCCATACAGAGGAGAGGCCACTCAGCTGCCCTGAGTGTGGCAAGAGGTTCACATATTCCAGCAACTTGTGAACACACCAGCGGGGGCACCGGTGCTCCCAACAATCAGATTCCGCCAGTGACACTACTGTGGACTAAACCTTCTGCCCCAGTCTGACAATGGATGCAGTGGGAAAGTTGGTGGACTTTTTAAAAATGAAAATTTCTGGACTGCACATTGCCTCGCACCCCAACTGCAACCCCACGGTGTTTCAGGGCGGCATGGTCGCTCAGTGGTTTGCACAGCTGCCTCATAGAGCCATGGACCGGGTTTGATACTACTCTTGGCGTGACTGTCTGTGTGGAGTTTTTACGTTGTCCTGCCTTGACTGCGTGGGTTTCCTTAGGGTGTTCCAGTTTGCTCCCACAATACAAAGATGTACAATTTAGGGTGAGTTAGCCGAGCTAAATTGTCCACAGTGTTCAGGGATATGTAAGTGTGGTGCACTCGTCAGGGGTAAATGTAGACTGGTCAAGAGTGTGGTGCTGGAAAAGCACAGTAGGTCAGGCAGCATCTAAGGCGCAGGAGAATCGATGTTTTGGGCATGAGTCCTTCATCAGGAATGATTCCTGAAACATTGATTCTCCTGCTCTTCGGATGCTGCCTGATCTGCTGTACTTTTTAAGCACCACTCTCGACTCTGATCTCCAGCATCTGCAGTCCTCACTTTCTCCAAATAAATGTAAAGTAATAGGGTTAAGAGAATGGGTCTGGGTGGGTAACTCTATGGAGGGTTGGTGTTGCCTTGTTGGGCCAAAGGGCCTGTTTACATTCTGTAGGGATTCTGTGATTCCATGAACTTTGTTTCTAGTTGGCGACACTCCTCGGAGTCTGGGACTGCACGTTCCCACTGAAACGATCAGCAGAAAGGTAAGACCACTGGAGCAGACATTAGGCCATTCAGCCAACTGAGTCTGCGCCGCCATTTGTTAGAAACAAATAAATTGCGGTTGCTGGAATCCAAAGTAAGCAAGCAGGAGGCTGGGAGAACGCAGCAAGCCAGGTAGCATTAGGAGTTGAAGTTAGCATTTCCGGTATTACCTCTCCTTCAGGACTGAAGAAGGGCTCTTCCCAAAACATTGACTTCTTTATCAGAAACAAATTTCCAGGATGTTGCCGGGTGTTGGAGGGTTTGAGCTGCAGGGAGAGGCTATTTGGCTGGGTGAGAGATTTAAAAGGGACGTAAGGGGCAATGTTTTCATGCAGAGGGTAGTGCGTGTATGGGATGAGTTGCCAGAGAAAGTCGAGGCTGGTACAATTATACCAATTAGAAGGCATCTGGTTTCGGACATGAACAGGAAGGGTTAAGAAGGACATGGGCCAAATACTGACAAATGGGACCAAATTAATTTAGGATGTCTTGTCAGCATCGATGAGTTGGACCGAAGGGTCTGTTTCCATGTTGTACATCTTTATGTCTACCTGTCCTGATGTAAGTTTTAACATGGAGTCCAAGTAACTTTGAATAGCTCAGTCTTGTTGAACTCACTTCTTGAAAGGGACTAGGAGCTCTGTTTTGAGATGTAGGAGTAAAACTTCACAGTAAAAGATTAATGCAGCCTTTATTCATGACTCATTATTAAACACACTTTCTCCATTTACAGTTGTAATTGAGAGGCTTCTCTGAATTAGTCGACGTGTTTGTAACAAGTTGTGAAACATGAAAGGGTTCTAAAAAGACTTACAAAGATACTGCCAGGGTTGGAGGGTTTGAGCTGCTGCAAGAGAAAATAGACTGGGGCTATTTTCCCTGAAGGGCCAGAGGCTGAGGGGTGACATTACAGCCAGTTTTGCGGTAGAAGCGTTTTAGGAAAGAAAAATCTCAAACCTTTGTTGCCTTTGCCAATATCTGTTGGCCATTAGTGAAGTCCCTAAGCCCAAACCAATCAGACCCTCTGCCTTTTACAACCCCGATGCGAAAAAAAATTAAGAACAACATAATCTTCTTAAATGAGTAACATCATCACAACAGAGAACACACAAGCTGAAACATTTCTATGAAAAGGTCGTACAGTTAGCAGGCCGAGATAATGACTTTTCAATTTAGCCAATTAATTTAAATCAGGTCCTTTGGCTTCCAAAACCTATTAAATTTAAATCTGACAGCAGAGGACCAATCCTATCGTAAAAACTCAATATAGCATCAAGGGTAGAAAAGAAGGGGACAGTTGGACAGAGCCCCAGTGCTAACTCCCCATTGCTAGATCTAAGAGTCCTCAGCACTAGAGAGAGAAATCAGCCCTGACAGTCATCTGTGAATGAGAGAGCATCATTTACAAAAAAAAGCAGAAGAGCAGGAATTGGAGGAGACATTCCTGACAAAAGATTCAATAGAAGGATGCTTAGAATATTCTGGAAGACATGTAACCTGGCTGTAATCAGAGAGACTAAATTCTATTTTTTGTTATATTAGTGAGTCTTGTATTTATTGGAACAGCAGATGACAAGAATCCTGTTTTATGCCAAAATGGTCAGTATTCGAAAGGATGTATTCGGTTTGTTAATAGATTAATTCAGTTGTTCACCATTCAAGTTGGATTGGTAAATTACTTTTTGTTCATTTTAAAGTGTCAGGGATTTAATTTTGTTTGTAAGACTAGAGCAGTTGACACCACTTTTCACACTAATTTTACAGATTATAGGGCAACGCGCTCCTCTTTTGGTGTTTCGGTTTGAGATCTCAGAGAGGGGAGGGGATTAAGCATTCACTTTATAACAGTATTGATGTGCCGTCCTGCTAAATGCAAATGAGTCATTATTAATCCCAGCCTCCCACTCTGGTTGTGGGTGAATAGCTTTAATTTGAATACTGATGCAGAAACTGCACAGACAACCAACTGTTGAAACAATGCTTTACACTTTATTGTAGGTAGCAACCATAAAACAAAACCCCTCAAGTAAGCAAGTTCAGCCTCTCCACCCACACCTCCCCCTCCCCCCCAAACCCCCAATCTTGGCTATCACCCAGGTGATGGCGGAGTTTAACATTGTTTAACAGTGCCCATCTCTGGAAGTTTACCGGTGTTTGATACAGTGTTGTTCTTCCAAGTACTGCTGCTAAATCATTCTGGAGTTGAATTCTGTTGGAGTTCCCTCACTTTCAAATTTGTGGTGCAACTTTTTTTTAGATTCTGACACCACCTCCCCACGATTCTGGAGACCTCTGGTCTGTAGCTTACCTTGTTATCCTTGAGGGTTCTCCACCTGTTTGAAGCAGCGTGTCCTGCAATTAACCCCTTTACGTCAAGGCCTTCCTTCTACAAGCAGAATTAATTGTCCTTTTGTCACACAGTTATTAAAGACCATTGTCTCATCTGTCCAAAGAAACAGCTCATTGTTTTGCCTCCCCCTTCCCAGCGATGGTTAATGTATGTTATTCGTGAATTTCCATGGAGCAGTTTCTCATTGGCCCTTTCGTTTCTTGGTCCAGAAAGTGTTATTGCTGACTCATGAAGCTATTCTTTCAGATTTTTATTGAGAGAGAGTTAGAAATTGTTTCGACAGACAGAAAGAGTGTGGGTGAAACGTAACAGACATGAACTGTTGATCTCCGTTGTTACTCATAACGTAAAATCATTGTCGTGCGATCACTTCCCTTAAGCATGAATAGAGGGCACCCATCACCCGTGAGCTTGTGGCGCAATGGTACCGTGTCTGACTCCAGATCAGAAGGATCGTGTTCGAATCACGTCAGGCTCACTAAAAATCAGCTTCTTACATTTCAAATCAAGAAAGGATTATGTTCACTCCGTGTCTGATGAGTGAAGTCTTCTTTGTGGAAACTTGCGTGAATCTTTGCTGTCAGTTTGATTTGTGAACACTGTGTCAGGGAGGTGGTGTGCCCAGTGTTTGGGTGGATGCTCAGCTCCCCCACAATGTGAGAATGAAAACACAAGCTGTACATCACGCGATTTAAACACACAGCCGCTCAGTTCAGTTGGTGACAGCGCGGTGTCATTATACCGATATTTTTACAACATAATCAAGAGATTACCAGTTTTATGTTTCAATCTATCAGGAGGTCCCAGCTCCTCCTGTCATAGCAAAGTGACAGCGAGTTAATGTATGTTATTTGTTAACTTCCATGGAGCAGTTTCTTGGTCCAGAAAGAATTATTGCTGACTCATGAAGCTATCAAAGTTCTGGAGTTTACAGGACCACACCACATTCCTCTCTGGCTCCCCCAGGAATAACGATTGCTCCTGAGATACTCGCAGTTCCTGACATTCCTTGGTATCCCCAAGTACAATCCATATGTCAGGAAATCACTGGTGCTGCCCTGACACCAGATAGTCACTGTTGGAACAGAAGGATTAGAGGGAGAAAATGCAGAAATCCGAAATGCAAAAGACTTGGGAGTTCAAGCCCAGGATTTTCTCAATGTAAAGTTGCAGGTTGCACTTTCGCCCGCAACTGCCGAATGTGTGACACCAGCTCGTTTACCAGCTCCCTCCTCGCTATCTAAGGGGCCAAACTTACCTTCCAGGTGAAGCAGCAATTTACCTGCACGACCCATAACCCAGTCTACTGCATTTGCTGCTCGCAGTACAGGCTCATCTCCATTGGGGAAAACGAAGCATAAACTGGGTGACTGCTTCACAGAACATCTACGTTCTGCCTGCAAAAAGACCCTGAGCTTCCAGTTGCCTGCCAATTCCACACCTCACCCTATTCCCTGGCCAACATCTCTGTCTCAGGTTTGCTGTATTGTCCCAGCGAAGCTCAGCACCAGCAGAAGGAAGAGCAGTGGATATTCCACTTGGGGACCACACATCCCTCCTGTCCCAATATCGAATTCAATAATTCTAGGGCCTGAACTCCATAGTATCCTCGTCCCTACCATACACACCAAAGCCTTGTTATCACATCGTTTGTCATTCCACACTCCTTAGCCACGAACAGTCTCCATTAATAGTTATTCACCCTCCCACGCAGATCGTTATCAACTCCTTTTTCTGTCCAACAGTTCTTCGCTTTGGGCTCTGTCCTGATCTCCGCCTTCTTCCCACAATATCTCCTGCATATAAACCGACATTTTCCCAATCACCATCAGTTCTGTGGAAGGGTCACATGCAACTCCTGTTTTTTTGTTTCTGATATACAGCACCCGCAATTCTTTCAGATTTTTGTTGAGAGTTGGAAATTGTTTTGAGAGACAGAAAGAGATGGGGAAGAAACAGAACAGACATGAACTGTTGATCTCCGTTGTTACTCATAACGTAAAATCATTGTAGTGCGATCACTTCCCTTAAGTATGAATAGAGGAAACCACTGGCACGTGAGCTTGTGGCGCCACGGAGCGCGTCTGACTCCCGATCCAACGGTTGCGTGTTCAAATCACGTCAGGCTCACGAGACGTCAGCTTCTTACATTTCAAATTAAGAAAGGATTCCGTCTACTCAGTATATCTGTTGAGCCAAATTTTCTGTGTGGAAATTTAGGATCACACATGAAGCTTTGCTCAAGCTTACCTGTGTAGGTTTTCTTCCCGATAAAGGCGCGCAAGAGAGTCCCGGAGATGTGACTTGACTCTCCAGTCTCCCCAATGTTATAGAGATCGCATCGGGAGCAATGGATACTAAAAAATTAGTTTGATGGATGTACCGGTGAAAGTCTTCTTACTGCCACAGCCCGCGTTCGATTCCCGGGCAGAGAGGCAATTTTCAGCAGAGCTACAAGAACGAATCTATGTCTCTCTGGTGGTCAGGATTTGGCACTTTCACCACTGCGGCCCAGGTTCGATTCCTGGTCAATGAAGCAGTTTTCAGCAGGTCTACGGGCTATCCGTTCTTCTTAAATGCGCTGTAGAGTTGTTTATTGAACTTCGTCAAAGCCTCAAAAGAGTCTCAGCGAACACAACTCCCCGGCCAGGGCTCCAGCCACCACCCTGTCCGTTAACAGACAAACGTGCTGACCCATTGCGCCACCAGAACAGGCAGTGGGTTGTAGATTCCCACCAGTCCCAATGTGAGTGAAATATCTTGCCCCCCTCCACTGACTTGAATCTTAAAGAAGAAGCCGGGGAGCAAGCTCCCTTTCTTTTCGACGACATTTCTCATTTTGTCGTCGGCAGGGGTCACACCTGCGTGGGGAAACCGCAATGGATTTCAAGTTCATCGCATAAACCACTCCGCCCACGAATACAGAACCACACTGGCAGCTTCACTTCCCAGATCTGTCTGCCTGTGGAGCTGAGAAAGAGTGAATCATCGCAGAGTTTGTTTGAATCCATTCACTTCACAGTGATTCGAAAGGGGTAAATATCTGCACACTACGAGTCTAGCTGTTTCATCCCAAAATATGAAATGAACTTTCAGTTAAAAACAAATCTAGAAACTGGAGGAGGAACGGAGAAGGTCAGGCAACATTTTTGGAACGAGAATCAGACACACTATTTCCGAATTCCGTTTTCTCCGACAGGTGCTGTCAAACCTGCCGAGTTTCTCTTTTTTGTCTCGGGTTCTCAGCATCCGCAGTCCCTAACGTCAGACATTAATTCAATTGAGAAACCCCTTTGTGGGGAACGTTTCCGTTTGGGGAACATTTTCCTGACCCCATGAAAAGCACAGAGCTTCGAAGCCAAGGAAGAGCAGCCGAAAAAGCGTCCCTGGGTGGGTTCAAATCAACAACCTTTCGGTTAACAGCCGAACGCGCTGACCAATTGCGCCACAGAGACAGGTTTTGGCAGGGGCTGCGTAATCGCTTAGGGGAGGCTGTTAGTGAATTCATAATTCAGCCTGCCCCGACTAGAATTACAATTGTCGTCTATCAGTTTTACTTTTCCTGAATAAAGCATGGAACATTCATTGTGGAGACACCGGGGACAGTCTGATCCCACCCTCTGCAGACACATCCATGTCACGATGAACTAGCTTTCTTACTCCGGGACCGTCGCCCTTCGAGCCTTTCAGTGTTTTGCCTGTTCCCGAGTTCCCTCATTGGCTCGGAGGCGAGAAGGGGTTTGAATTCCTGATGTGCACGAACGACAATTCGTTCAATGCCTCAGATCAGTTCATGTCCCGAGAACATCAGAGTCAATCTCCCAGCCTCTTCAACAAGGGGACGGTGTCTGGACTGTCTCTGCTCAGTCGGACGGTTCATCTTTCATTCTCATCTAAATCCGCTTCCCAAAGAGTTTCCAAAGGTTCACAAAGCTGGAGACTGGGATTTCTGTTTTGTTTCATGAACATTTTTCCATTTTCTAACTGACAATATTTTGCCAAAATCTCTTCCCAAGTGTCCGCCATACTTCATTTCCAGGGATGAAGAATTTCCATTGTGGGGAGACATTCCCAAGGTTGGGAAAGTTTGCTTTGGAGCAAAGAAGGTTAACTGGAGATTTCCTGGGGCTGTTGGTAATGGTGGGAGAAGATGCGGTGGGAATGGGCAGATTAATGATCAGAAGAACCAATTGCCACTGACCAGAGTCAGTTACCAGAGGACAGGAATTGAAGTTCTTGAATGAAAAGCAGCACTTGTGCCTAATAAACACAGAGAAGACTGCAGAAAGCCAACAGGTCGTGCATCATCTGTGGAAAGGTAAACAGAGCTGACGTTTTGAGTCTGGTACCTTGTTTGTTCCGAACTCGAGTTTCCTACATGGCAATCAATTCCCAGACATGAGAAAACGGGACTTTGTTGAGACGGGTTTTGTGAAGTTTGAGCGATAATGCAAACAACAGGAAGTCATTTAAAACCGCCAGCGAAGGAAGCATCGCCAGCAGGTTCCCACCCTGGGCGGGGGAGCCCCAAAGGATCTCTACGCCAGCACCTTAAGTATTCGGCCACAACTACACGCCCAAAGTTATGATCTAAAATTTCTCATGGAATTGCTCTAACAGGAAAGGTGTGTACTGGACTTGTCCTGTCCGCGCCATAGCCCCAACGTATCCTGTTCCCCTGGATTTGATCAGGACAGAGGAGGCTGATGGGAGATCGAATTGAACTACACACATTGATGAGGGACAGAGCGGGTGGGAAGGATCCATTTCCATGCGTAGAGAGATGAATAATCAGGGCCGAAAATAAGGAGCCACTTCAAGAAATTTGAGGTTCATTCAGCAAAGCTAATGTAGAACTGTTCACAGAAAATGGTGATGAAAGTCTCTCGAGGTATTTTGATGAGAAGTGTTCGTGATGCTAATGCAATCGAAAGGATGAAGGAAGATTGGTAAATGTATTTGGTGACAGTTCTGTTGATGCCCTGTGAGCGAAACCTGGATCTGAAGGAATAAAAGGGACATTAACAATATCAATCTGAAATTGGATACGTGACAAGAAACAGAGCCATTATCAACAGTTGGCTTTTGAACTGGAGAAGGTTTCTCGTGAAATTAACTTGAGGCTTGAGGTATGCAAGGTCAAGATAATTTAGGTAAAACACGGAAACGCCATCCTCATTAGCAGACAGTGAAAGGATTGCAAGACGCAAATTAAGCATTTTCGACAAGTGGTACAGGGGACTGGGAAGTAAAAGTATTATAAACTGTGAACAACAAAGTTCTGGAGTACAACACTTACATTCAAAGACCGAAAACATCCAGATCCTGATTAATCAGATTGCATTGTGCTGCTTTTCTGCAAAACATCCACTTGCAATATCCGACAAAAGAGTGACAAAACCCAACCCTGTCAGCCCAGGATAGAAAATCCGAAGGGATGAAGGTTTGCTTATTTTCTGAAGATTCACAAAGCTAAGACTGGGTTTTGGTGATTGTTTCCTTTCCACTCCCAGGAGCCACAGTGGTTGAGGCGTTGAGTTGGGGAAAGTAAAATGTGCCCGTCAGCAGCGTGTGAGGCTATTTCAGCTTCCGCTGTGACTTGACTCCGATATTCTGAGGAACATTTATTGACGCGAGACAGTGAAAAGATTCTCATTCCCGCAGATCGGGAATTCAAACCGTATGCCGGCTCCAGGACAATGAGAAAGATTAATTGGGGTGTGTGAAGAAGCTGTGAGCTGCATTTCAAACAAGTAGGTGGAGACAGATGCGTCATCCATTGCGCCCTGGCCCTGTGCGTTTCTAACGTCACCATGCTGCAGAGTTCTGACGGTAACACGGACATGTGCAGCAATGGGAACAGTCACAAGGTCAACAACCAAAGATAACCAGCGTCACTGCTTCCCTTCCACAGTCCCAACTTTGTGTAGCGGGGGTGGCGGCATGTAACACCAAAGGATCTCTACGCCAGCATTTTAAATGGTCGGTCTCAACTACACGCCCAAAGTTGTGTTCAAAAATTTCTCATGGAATTGTTCTCACAGGATAGGTGAGTACTGGGCTTGTCCTGTCCGCGCCATAGCCCCAACGTATCCTGTTCCCCTGGATTTGATCAGGATAGTGGAGGCTGATGGGAGATCGAATTGAACTACACACATTGATGAAGGGATAGAGCGGGTGGGAAAGATCCATTTCCATGCGTAGAGAGATGAATAATCAGGGCCGAAAATAAGGAGCCACTTCAAGAAATTTGGGATTCATTCAGCAAAGCGTATGTAGAACTGTTCACAGAAAATTGTGATGAAAGTTGGGGCAGAGGGTTGGAGAAAGTAAAATGTGCTGGTGAGCAGCGTGGGGGCTATTTCAGCTACCTCTCATCTGACAACGCTGTGACTTGACTCCGATGTTCTCCGAGATAATTATTGACGCGAGACAGTGAGAAGATTCTCATTCCCGCAGATCGGGAATTCAAACAGCATGTCGGCTTCAGGACAATGGGAAAGATTAATTGCGGTGTGTGAAGAAGCTGTGAGCTGCATTTCAAACAGGTAGGTGGAGACAGATGCGTCATTCATAGCGCCCCGGCCCTGTGCATACCTAACGTCACCATGCTGCAGAGTTCTGACGTTAACACGGACATGCGCAGCAATGGGAACAGTCACAAGGTCAACAACCAAAGATAATCAGCGTCACTGATTCCCTTCCACAGTCCCAACTTTGTGAAGCAGTACCTTTCACTGACAAAGGAAACACCCTTTTCCTCTGGTGCCTGCTTCATTTCGATCACGATTTCCAGCCCCTCACTGTTCTAGTGTCATTTCCAAACACTTGGCACATAGCCTCAAAAGAAGCTCAGCGGATATCTGCTTGTTCCACCCGAACAGGCAGTGGGTTGCAGATTCCCACCACTCCCAATGTGAGTGAAATATTTATCCCCCCTCCACTGACTTGAATCTTAAAGAAGAAGCCGGGGAGCAAGCTCCCTTTCTTTTCGGCGACATTTCTCATTTTGTAGTCGGCGGGGTTCACACCTGCGTGGGGAAAGCGCAATGGATTTCAAGTCCATCGCATTAACCACTCCGCCCACGAATACAGAACCACACTGACAGCTTCACTTCCCAGGTCTGTCTGCCTGTGGAGCAGAGAAAGAGTGAATTATCGCAGAGTTTGTTTGAATCCAATCATTTCACAGTGATTCGAAAGGGTTAAATATCTGCACACGGCGAGTCTAGGTGTTTCATCGCAAAAGATGAAATGAACTTTCAGTCAAAAACAAAACACGAGACTGCAGGAGGAACTGAGAAGGTCAGGCAACATCGGTGGAATGAGAATCAGAGACAGCGTTTCAGAATTCCGTTTTCTCCGACAGGGACTGTCGAGTTTCTCTTTTTGTCTCGGCTTCTCAGCATCCGCATTCCCTCACGTCAGACATTAATTCAATCCAGGAACCCCTTTGGGGAAAGGATTTCTGTTTGGGGAACATTTTCCTGACCCCATTAAAAGCGGACGGTTTCAAAGCCAAGAACGGGCAGCAAACACACCGCCCCTGGGTGGGCTCGAACCACCAACCTTTCGGTTAACAGCCGAACGCGCTAACCAATTGCGCCACAGAGGCAGGTGCGAGCGTGGGCTGCACCATCGCTTAGGGGAGGCTGTTAGTGAGTTCATAATTCAGCCGGCCCCGCCGAGAATTACAATTGTCGTCTATCAGTTTTACTTTTACATAATAAAGCCTGGGACATTCATTGTGGAGACACCGGGGACAGTCTGCAGACACATCCATGTCACGAGGACCTAGCTTTGTGCTCCGGGGCCGTCGCCCTTCCAGCCTTTCAGTGTTTTGCCTGTTCCCGAGTTCTCTCATTGGCTCGGAGGAGAGAAGGGGTTTGAATTCCTGATGTGCAGGAACGACAATTCTTTCAATGTC
Source organism: Hemiscyllium ocellatum (assembly GCF_020745735.1). Classification (NCBI taxonomy): domain Eukaryota; kingdom Metazoa; phylum Chordata; class Chondrichthyes; order Orectolobiformes; family Hemiscylliidae; genus Hemiscyllium; species Hemiscyllium ocellatum. Next base: position 659,399 of record NW_026867518.1, read on the forward strand.
TCAGATCAGTTCATACCCCGAGAACATCAGAGTCAATCTCCCGGCCTCTACAACAAGAGGACGTTGTCTGGACTGTCTCTGGACAATCGTTAGGATGAATGTAGATTGGTAAATGTATTTGGTGACAGTTCTGTTCTAGCCCTGTGAGCGAAACGTGGATCTGAAGGAATAAAAGGGTCATTAACAACATCGATCTGAAATTGGATACGTGACAAGAAACAGAGCCATCACTAACAGTTTGCTTTTGAACTGGAGAAGGTTTCTCGTGAAATTAGCTTGAGGCTCGAGGTATGCAAGGTCAACATAACTTAGGTAAAACACGCAAACACTTGCCTCTTTAGCAGACAGTGAAAGGATTACAAGACGCAAATTAAACATTTTCGCCAAGTGATACAGGGGACTGGGAAGATAAGTATTATAAACTGTGAACACCAATGTTCTGGAGCACAATACTTACATTCAAAGACCGAAAACATCCAGGTCCTGATTAATCAGATTGCATTGTGGTACTTTTCTGCAAAACTTCCACTTGTAATGTCCTACAAAAGAGTGACAAAACCCATCCCTGTCAGCCCAGGATAGAAAATCCGAAGGGATGAACGTTTGCTTATTTTCTGAAGACTCACAAAGCCAAGACTGGGTTTTGGTGATTGTTTCCTTTCCACTCCCAGGAGCCGCAGTGGTTGGGGCGGTGGGTTGGGAAAAGTAAAACGTGCCCGTCAGCAGCGTGTGGGGTTATTTCAGCTTCCTCTCATCTGACAACGCTGTGACTTGACTCCGATGTTCTCAGAGATATTTATTGACGCGAGACAATGAGAAGATTCGCATTCCCGCAGATCGGGAATTCAAACCGTTTGCCGGCTTCAGGACAATGAGAAAGATTAATTGGGGTGTGTGAAGAAGCTGTGAGCTGCATTTCAAACAGTTAGGTGGACTCAGATGCGTCATCCATTGCGCCCCGGCCCTTTGCGTATCTTACGCCACCATGCTGCAGAGTTCTGACGTTAACACTGACATGCACAGCAATGGGAACAGTCACAAGGTCAACAACCAAAGATAATCAGCGTCACTGATTCCCTTCCACAGTCACAACTTTGTGAAGCAGTATCTTTCACTGGCAAAGGAAACACCCTTGTCCTCAGGTGCCTGCTTCATTTCGATCACGATTTCCAGCCCCTCACTGTTCTAGTCTCATTTTCAAACACTTGGCTCATAGCCTCAAAAGAAGCTCTGCGTGTATCTGCTTGTTCCACTCGAACAGGCAGTGGGTTACAGTTTCCCACCACTCCCAATGTGAGTGAAATATTTTTCCCCCTCCACTGATTTGAATCTTAAAGAAGAAGCCGGGGAGCAAGCTCCCTTTCTTTTCGGCGACATTTCTCATTTTGTAGTCGGCGGGGTTCACACCTGCGTGGGGAAAGCGCAATGGATTTCAATTCCATCGCATTAACCACTCCGCCCACGAATACAGAACCACACTGACAGCTTCACTTCCCAGGTCTGTCTGCCTGTGGAGCAGAGAAAGAGTGAATTATCGCAGAGTTTGTTTGAATCCAATCATTTCACAGTGATTCGAAAGGGTTAAATATCTGCACACGGCGAGTCTAGGTGTTTCATCGCAAAAGATGAAATGAACTTTCAGTCAAAAACAAAACACGAGACTGCAGGAGGAACTGAGAAGGTCAGGCAACATCGGTGGAATGAGAATCAGAGACAGCGTTTCAGAATTCCGTTTTCTCCGACAGGGACTGTCGAGTTTCTCTTTTTATCTCGGCTTCTCAGCATCTGCATTCCCTCACGTCAGACATTAATTCAATCCAGAAACCCCTTTGGGGAAAGGATTTCTGTTTGGGGAACATTTTCCTGACCCCATTAACAGCGGACGGTTTCAAAGCCAAGAACGGGCAGCAAACACACCGCCCCTGGGTGGGCTCGAGCCACCAACCTTTCGGTTAACAGCCGAACGCGCTAACCAATTGCGCCACAGAGGCAGGCGCGAGCGTGGGCTGCATCATCGCTTAGGGGGGGCTGTTAGTGAGTTCATAATTCAGCCGGCCCCGCCGAGAATTACAATTGTCGTCTATCAGTTTTACTTTTACATAATAAAGCCTGGGACATTCATGGTGGAGACACCGGGGACAGTCTGCAGACACATCCATGTCACGAGGAACTAGCTTTGTGCTCCGGGGCCGTCGCCCTTCCAGCCTTTCAGTGTTTTGCCTGTTCCCGAGTTCTCTCATTGGCTCGGAGGAGAGAAGGGGTTTGAATTCCTGATGTGCAGGAACGACAATTCTTTCAATGTCTCAGATCAGTTCATACCCCGAGAACATCAGAGTCAATCTCCCGGCCTCTACAACAAGAGGACGTTGTCTGGACTGTCTCTGGACAATCGTTAGGATGAATGTAGATTGGTAAATGTATTTGGTGACAGTTCTGTTCTAGCCCTGTGAGCGAAACGTGGATCTGAAGGAATAAAAGGGTCATTAACAACATCGATCTGAAATTGGATACGTGGCACGAAACAGAGCCATCACTAACAGTTTGCTTTTGAACTGGAGAAGGTTTCTCGTGAAATTAGCTTGAGGCTCGAGGTATGCAAGATCAACATAACTTAGGGAAAACACGCAAACACTTTCCTCATTAGCAGACAGTGAAAGGATTACAAAACGCAAATTAAACATTTTCGACAAGTGATACAGGGGGCTGGGAAGATAAGTAATATAAACTGTGAACACCAAAGTTCTGGAGTACAACACACACATTCAAAGACTGAAAACATCCATGTCCTGATTAATCAGATTGCATTGTGGTGCTCTTCTGCAAAACTTCCACTTGTAATGTCCTACAAAAGAGTGACAAAGCTCAGGATAGAAAATCTGAAGGGATGAACGTTGGCTTATTTTCTGAAGATTCACAAAGCTAAGACTGGGTTTTGGTGATTGTTTCCTTTCCACTCCCAGGAGCCGCAGTGGGGGAGAAAAACACCATCTGATTCACTCCTGGCCCTTTTTAGTGAAGGAAACTGCCGTTGCAGGAAAGGGTCCACTCAGTCATCCCAGCTGCATGCTTTACCTGGCTGTACCAGGGATCCAGTAACAAACGGACATTTCAGCTGACCAACAAAGAAAGTGGGGTCGGGGCGCTGGGTGCACTTTGAGCTGGAGGTGTTTTCTTTTAAAAGCACTTATTGTATACCTTTTTTCCTGGGGAATTCTGAAGCTGTAATAAAATAAGGTCGTAGTAAAGGTTACCTGAACATACCGCCAGGTTCAGACTCTGCGAGGTCCAACAGGTTTTTGTTTTAAAGCTGCTCATTTCTTTCAGCCTCCAGCACTAGTGTCATGTCTCAGAAGGATCAGTGAATGAGTAGCTAATCTTGTTAGAAATTGTATATTTTTCAGGACTACAGGTTCATTGTTTCATTGGCATTGCAAAGTTTACTGGCAACAGTTAGAGGTGTGGGCTGTATTCACTGGAAATAAAGTTTTAAAATCTCACAAACACCAGGGTATAGTCCAACAGGTTTATTTGGAGGCACTGGGTTTCGAAGTGCTGCTCCTTCATCAGGTAGCTGTGGAGTAGGATCACAAGGCACAGAATATAGTGCAAAAAGATTATAGTGTCATACAACATAAGTGATGAATTGAAGAAACCTAGATTTCTGTTAAATCATTCACCTTTCAAAATGGATTGCAGATTTCGGCTAATTAATCTGTACATTCCAGAACTTCTTTTAAGTCACGTTTTCCAGGAAACTTAATGTTTTATAAAAGGAGGTAGCACCTCACGTCAAACAATGCATGAAAGCTGTGAGGTTAGAGTCTGTCTGTAACCCAATCTTGAGTCAGACTGGTTCTACTTCCAAATATATAATCCTGCAAATGCAAATTCACTCCAAATGCGTGAGTGTGTGCATGAGAGAGAGAGTGTGTGTGTAAGTGCGTGTGCATGCTGGGTAAAGTGTGTGTCTGAGATGGAGTATAATCATGTGCGAAGATGTATGCATTGGTGTGAGTGTAGGGACATATTATTGTGTGTCTGAGAGAGAGCATGTCTACCGGAAAGGCTCTGCACGAGCGTGTGAGTGTGTAAGTGTGTGTTTGTGTGTGTGTGTGTGTGTGTGTGTGTGAGAGAGAGAGAGAGAGCATAACAGTGAAGTGGGGTTACCTGTCATGTGACATGAACCCAAGGTCGCTGTTGAAGCCATCCTCCTGGTTTGCCAAATTGGCTATTAGCCTTTGCTGGGCCACTAAAAGTGATTAAGCAGTTACACAACACACATGGGAGAGGGCAGGGTGGGACTTGTCTTTCGATTTGCAGAAGGTGGGACGTTCTGGGTGCTGGAAACTAGGGAAAACACACACTGGAGGACCTTCGGCACAGAGAGATGGAGCTGGAAGCCAGGCTGGAGACACGTTGGGGGAATCACTGTGGATACAGGCCGTTTGGCCCACCAAGTCCATACTGACGCTCGGAAGAACATACCCTCCCCGACCCACCCGATAACCACCACAGCTTATCCCTGAATTTCGAACGCCCAATCCATTCTAGCCTGTACATTTTTGGAACATGCGAGGAAAACGAAGCACCCAGAGGAAACACACGTAGACAGGGAGTGAGGGAGGGGTAGGAAAGGGCAAAATCCACACAGTCACCACGAGGGTGGGTTCAAACCCAGGTCCCTGGCGCTGCAAGGAATCCCCTCTTCAGCACTCGGCAACCGATTGGCTTCTGCCCAATCCAGGTGACACTCCACTCAGTTTGAGGAAATCAATTTGCTTCCATAGAGTTTACACGGGGCAGGGGTCGTTGTTACCCGCCAGATTCAACAATCCAATGATAGGCTCGTCTACAGCGAGAACACTAGTCCACATTTCGCGAAAGAATTAAAGTTCTCTCTGCAATTAGAGCCCTTGAGCACTCCCACGCAGGCTGCGTGTATTCATGGGGATTCTCAATGCATGTTGATATTCGAAATTACCCAATCCTGGGAAAAAAGATTGAGTGCATTCACCCTCTCCATGCCTCTCAGGATCTCTTCACCTCTATAAGCCGGCCCCAACACCTCCCCCCCCCCCCACCCCCGATGCTCTTATGCTCGAAATAAAAACGTCTTAGCTTGTCCAACCTCTCCCTATTACTCAGACCTTGAGTCCTGGTTTCTTGTAAATGTCTTCTGCACTCTTTTCAAGTTTAATAACATCTTTGTTTCGCAAGGTGATCAAAACGAATCACAATACTCCAAGTGTGGCCTCAACAATATCCTGATTAACTGCAACATAACTTGTCAACTTCTATACTCAATTCCCTGACTGATGAAGGCCAGTGAGGCTTAAGCCTTCTTCACTGCCCTGTCTACCTATTTTGTTGGACATATCGGACCTGCTCCAAACAGGATATTCTAACTGATGTGACAGGAAACCGCTTCCTTTCTTGAGACAAGTCTCCCAGAGAGAACTTGCTGGCTGACTGTCTGAACGACTAAACCTCAGTGCCATACTACCCTCAGGAGGGGGGTCCACATATTTGCGTAAAGTGGTGCTCGAAATTTTTATCATCTTTGGGATGGATCTCCATTCATTCAGTGCTATGGAGTCATGTAGGCCAGAAACATACCCTTCAGACCAACCAGTCCATGATCCCCAACTAAACTAAAGCCACCTGTCTGCTCCTGGCCTATACCCAGTTTGTTAATAGTTGTGTTTATTTTTTAACTGTAACGATTGGATAACAAAATTGCTGATAATTGATTTTAAAGTGTTGGGGATTTATTTTTATCACTAGAGCAGGTTACACCACTTTTCAGGCTAATTTTATCTAATGTAGGGCAATATGTTCCTCTGGGTGTTTCTGTTTGAGATCTTGAATGCTGCTGTGATGTCCTGCTGAATGCAATGGAGTCAATATTAATCCTAGCCTCACTGTGGCTGTGGGTGAATTGCCTTAATTTGGCTCCTGACTCAGAAACTGCGCAGAGAATCAACTGCTGAAACAATGATTTGCACTTTATTGTATGTAGCAACCAAAGATAACCCCCCCACCCCCATCAAGTCACCAAGTTCAACCTCACTCCCAACTTGGGGATCACCCAATTGATGGCAGAATTTAACTGACTTTCCACCGACAATATCTGTCTCTGGAAGTGTTCAGAGATTCACTGCAGTGTTGTTCTTCCAAGTACTGCTGCTGCATCTTTCTAGGTTTAAATTCTGGTGGAGATTCCTCACTTTGAAATCTGTGGTGTGATATTTCTTTAGATTCTAACACCACCTCCCCACATTGCTAGAGACCTCCAGTGTGTAGCATACATTCTTAGCCTTGAGGTTCAGCTGTCTGTTTGAAACAGCCTGTCCTGCAATTAACCTCTTGGTGTCAAGGCCATCCTTCCACAGACAGACTAACTTGTCCTTTTGTCACGAGTTTATTAAAAACTTATCTCATCTGTCCCAGGAAACAGCTTGTTGTTATACATCCTTCTTCCCAGGGATAGTTAACTAGCAGAAATTAGGCCATTCAGCCCATTGAATCTGCTCCACCATTCAATCCTGGCTGATAACTTTCTCATCCCCATTCTCCCCGTAACCCTTGATACTTAAGAATGATTATATGGTGGAGCAGACTCAATGGGCTGAATTGCCTAATTTCTGCTTCTGAGGGCTTATGATTTTGCAGTTTCTCAGTGGCCCTTTTGTTTCTTGGTCCAGAAAGAGTTATTGCTGACTCAGGTCGTTTGGAAAGTTCTGGAGTTTACAGGACCACGCCATATTCCTCTCTGCATTGTCCAGGAATAACTATTCCTTCTGAGATATTGGAAATTCCAGAGATACCTTGGTATCCCTGAATAAAATCGGTTTGTCAGAAAATCTCTGCTGCTACTCTGGAACAGAAGGATTATGGGGAGAAAATTCAGAAATCAGATGTGCAAAGAGACGATGGAGTTCTATTCCAGGATTCTCTCAAGGTAAACTTGAAGGTTGAATCACTAGTTGGGGAGGCAAATGCAATGATGGCATTTATTTTGATCAGACTTGAATATAAAGGCAGGGATGTACTTCTGAGGCTCTGTAAGGCTCCGGTCAAGCCGCATTTGGAGTATTGAACGCAATTTTGGGCTCCATATCTCAGGAAGGATTTACTGGCCCCTTTATTATTAACTATTCAATTCAGCTCATTGAATCAATTCTGCCATTTATTCAGATCACGTTAGCTCTGGTAAACAGCAACTCCACTTTCTTGCTATTTCCACATAATCCTCAATTCCCTCACTAGTTAAACAAAAACTGACAGCCTTGAATGTACTTAACGACCCAAGCTCAACAACCCTCTGTAGTAACATGTTCCACAGATTTACTGCCCCCAGTAAAAATTCCTATCTGTCTTCAACATGCAATCTCTCATTTGCAGGTTATTCCCTCTGGTGCTAGACTCACCCACAAAGGTAAACTTTTCCACATCAAGCCTGTCAAGTCTCCTCAGAATCGTTTATGTGAAAATAAGGTTACCTCTAAATCTTCTCACTTCTAATAAGTATAGGCCCAACCAATTCACTTCTCTTCATATGATATTCTTTTCATCCTGGTCAAACTTCTCTGGACTGCCACCAAAGTCAGTATATCTTTCCTTGGGTAAAGGACCCACCCAGTGTTCAGTTTTGGCCTGACTGTTGCCTGATAGAGGTTCACTATAACCTCCCGACTTTTATACTCTATTTAAAGGTCAACCTCCCATTTGCCTTCCCTATTACTCACTGAACTTGGATGAAGCGATGCATGGGTATGGGCTTCCAAATCCCTCAATTCAACAGCTTTCTCCATTTAACATTCAACACTGTTCCTACTGGCAAAGTGCACAACCTCTTTTCCCCAAATTCTATTCCATTTGCCATTTGCTTAACCTGTCTATATACCTCTGCAGATATTTCATGTCTTCTCACCACCTGCCTTCCTATCAACCATCTTTTCTGCAATCTTGACAATAATGCATTCACTTTACTTATCCAAGTAAATAATTGTAAATAATACATATTGTAAATAATTTTGGCCCCAGCACTGATCCCTGTGGCAAACTACTGGTTACAATTTGCTATCCTGAACATGCCCCTTATCCCAATTGTATCATTGGTTAGCCAATCCTCTATCCATGCCTCTTTGCTTATTATTTCATGAGATGTGAATATCATTGGGTCTGCCAACAACCCTTCCCAAACTGTCCTTGAAAATGTGGCGCTGACCTGCCACTTAAATTGCTTCACGTTATGATTTGGTCTGCAATAATGTTCAGCAGCGAGTTCCAGGTTTTTGATCAATAACAAAGAAGCAATGCGATATATTTCACAGTTGGAATGCTGTGTTCACACTTACCTGCTCTTGGTGGTTGAGGTGATGGCTTTTGAAGAGCCACCACTTAATCAAGCCAGAATGATAGATTGTGGCCAGAGATTCTGCTTTTTGACTTTCATCATCAATCTACATTCTTTCCAGCCAAGATTTTAGTCTGAAACTGCCACACAATTCCTCCTGTTATACCTTCAATCAACTATAATAATATGACGATTCTTGGGATGATTTTTCACACCTGAGTGCAAAATAAATATAGATCATTGTTTCCAGCTTTGGTGGAACAAAAAAACAGCAAATTGGTGGATAATTTCAGTTAGTGCAAACAAAGCTAGCGATCGATAAAGACTAACCCTGTTTACTTCAATGGCCAAATTACATTTTGAAAACCAAGTACACTCAGACAACTTGTAAAAGTGGTTCATAGGAGGAGAAATGGGGCATTGAAGAGGAGTGAAATGATTGCTTTTGGTCACCGCCACCATTGTCTGAAAAAGATGTTGAAAGGATTCTTAAAAGGTGGGCAACAAAGTGGAGTGGTATAACACTTCAGACTCCGCAAAGTGTAAGATCACTTTCTAGTGGAAGAAAAAGACATTTCTTAATTCTCGAAGAACGGGGGAACAAATGGGGAATAAATCTGAATTGGGAGCTCTTTCTTATTAAGGATGTTCCTTCACCACAGTCTTGGTTCAGAGCATAAGTTCTTCATCAGGAATGAAGGTTGGTCCAACGGGGCTGAGAGATAATTGGGAAGGGGATGGGGATGGAGGGGAGGTAGCTGTGAATGAAATAGGTCGATGGAGGTGCTGATTTATCGTGAGAGGTAAGACAGGAGGGTGGAGCGAATAGGTGGGAAGCAAGATGAAAATGTAGGACAGCTCAAGAGACCAATGTCGAGTTGGAAGGTTGGATCTGGGACAAGGCGCGTGGTGTGGGAGTGAGGGTGAGGAGAAATATGGAAACTGGTGAAATCGATATTGATCCCATGTAGTTGCTGGATCCCAAGGCGAAAGATGAAGTGTTCTTCCTACAAGCGTCAGGTAGCTAGAGCTTGGAGGGGGATGCGGCACAGGACTTGCATGCCCTTGACGGATTGGGAGGGGAAGTTAAAGTCTTCAGCCACAGGGCGGTGGGGTCGTTTAGGTTTGGAGTCCGAGAGCAGTTTCCTGAAATGTTCTGCAAGTTGGCATCCAGTCTCCCCAATGTGGCAGAGCAATGGACATATAAATAAATTTTATAAACAAATTGTATAAATTTTAGCATGCTGGAGTTATTATCTTTAATGAAGATAACGAAAATATTAATAAAATTGGGTGACTGTTTGAAATGGTTTGTTGGTCAGGCTCAACTCATCCCCTTGAAATGAGACAATGCTATTGATAGCGGTGAACTGCTCTTTTAGCTGTAAAACCACAAGTTATTGATTTATTTTCACAACTTACTGGTATTCACACCTGCACATTCAATGTCAAACTCTGACATCAGAAATGAAATTACACCATTAATTTTGACTGACAATATTCGAACAAACAAATTAGTAGCACACAGTGAATACCAAGCCTGTTAAATATGAAATCAAATTTGACCAAAAAAATACACAATCAAGATGGGAGATAATAAATGGGGGAAGGGCAGAAGGCAAGAAATGCAGCATCAAAGAAGGTGCTCCTCCAGGGAATGTATTTTACGAACTACAACTGCTAAATATAAACAAACACTCTGACATGACCCTCCGGTTTTAATGTGAACCAAAGCCCCATACAGTAGGTACCATTTAAATAAGTTAATAGATACAAGCCTTGAGCAAATCCAGCCCCCCTTTTGGAACTCGGAGTTTTCTCCAGCTCCGGGGGGTTGTTGAGCTCCTGGGCTCTAGCTGCCACTGCTCTACTGAAGAAGCTTTGGGAAGCAGATGCAAAGGCAAGATACAGAACAGAGCACCTTTGCCAAGGAAAGCAGCTTATGGAGACATTGAGCAATAGCATCACATGGTCTTGACCCCTCGGTTATGCGCCCAGCACACTCATACTGCACTACTCTGCTTCAGTGCTCCCAGTCGCAGGATTGTGGATCAGTTTAAAGTCGATCCTATATCTCTGATAACATCGCTGCACAAGGCAGTGAAGAAAGGTTTAATCACACTAACCTTCATCAGTTAGGGAATTGAGTATAGATGTTGGCAAGATATAGTGTAGTTATACAGAACGTTGATGAGGCTGCACCTGGAATATTGTGATCAGTTTTGGTCTCCTTGGTATCGTGTGATTTCTGACATCTTCAACTCTGGGTTTGTGTTGAACTTGATAGGATATTTTGTCCAACTCAGCATGTTTAAACAGTATCGCTCGCAGGGAGTCATTTGAAATATTTGAGGAGGTGAGTTCAACAAGATTGAAGTATTCAAAGTTACTTGGACTCTCTTTTAAACTTACATCGGGACCAGGAGTCAGAGACACATACAACATGGAAACAAAGCCTTCAGTCCAACTTTTCCATGCTGACCTGATATCCTAAATTAATCTAGTCCCATTTGACAGCACCTGACCCATATACTCTGGCAGCTCATTTCATGTATGTACCACCCTCTGCATGAAGAAGTTGACCCTTTAATATATTTTGCCTCTCACCCTAAACCTATGCCCTCTAGTTCTGGACTCCTCCATCCCAGGGAAAATACCTTGTCTTTTACCCTGTCCATCCCTCTCATGAATTTGTAACCTCTATTAGGTCACTTCTATACTTCCGATGCTTCACTGAAAACAGCCCCAGCCTATTCAGACTCTCCCTGTAGCTCAAACTCTCCAACCCCCAGCAACATTTCGTAAATCGTTTCTCATAGAGAAGTCAACGTTTCAGCCCTGAAGAAGCGTTAATACCCAAAATGCTGACTACTCCACATCCTGGTGCTGCCTGGCTTGCTTTATTCTCCCCACCTCCTGCTTGCCTACTTCGGGTTGCAATAGGTAGTGGCTCAGTGGTTAACACCGCAGCCTCACTGTGCCACAGATCCAGGTTTGATTCCAGCCTTGAGTGACTGTCTGTGAGGAGTTTGCACATTCTGCCAGTGTCTGCGTGGGTTTTCTCTGGGTGGTCCTGTCCAAAGACATGCAGGTCTGAGGTTTGATGAAAGCCTTCCTGCACTTAGAGCAACTGAACAACCTCTCCCCCATGTGGACCCACGAGTGGGCCAGCAGGTCAGAAGAAAGAGCAAAGCCCTTCATGCACTCGGGTCAGAAGAACGGCCTCTCCTCGGTGTGGACCCACTGGTGTCTCAGCAGGTGGGAAGAACTGCTAAAGGCCATCTCGCACTCAGGGCTTGAGAACAGTTGTCCCAGGTGTGGATCAACCAGTGCGTCCGCATGGCAGAGGAATCACTAAAGGCCTTCCCGCACTCAGGGCAGCAGAAGGGCCTCTCCTCACTGTGGACTCATTGGTGCTTCAGAACCGTTTCAAATTTCACAATATCCTTCTGATAGGAGTGAGACCAGAATTGCACACAATATTCCAAATGTATTCCACAATATTCCAGTGTCCTGTCCAGCCACAACGAAACTTCCCAACTCCTATACTCAAGTTAGAGGATTGTGAAAGTTTTTAAAACTCACAAAATAAAATAGGAAAAAAAGGGAAGGACAAACCGAATTTTTGAAGTCAACTTGGAAGCATCATTGAGAAATCAGCGGACTGGGTTTATTAGGTACCTGTTCTCCTTAAATACACTATATACATCTTTCTCTTCTGCTCTTCGTAGTTCACAAAACCATGCTGAGTATCCTTGATCACATTATTCCTATCCAGATGTTCATAAATCCTATCCCTTACAATTTTCTCTAAGACTTTGCCCACAACAGAAGTGAGACTCACCGGCCTATACTTATTAGGGTTATCCCTACTCTGCTCCTTGAACAAGGAAACCACATTTGCTATCCTCCAGTCTTCTGGCACTATTCCTGTAGACAACGAGGTCATAAAAATCAAGGCCAATGGCTCTGCAATCTCCTCCCTTGCTTCCCAGAGAATCCTAGGATTAATGCCATCAGGCCCAGGGGACTTATCTATTTTCACCCTTTCCAGAAATTCCAATACCTCTTCCCTACATACTTCAAAGCCATCAATTTTCAATATTCATATCGGCAACAATGTCCTGTTCCTGAGTGAATACTGATGAAAAGTATTCATTCAGTGTCTCCCCAATCTCTTCGGCCTCCATGCGCAACTTCCCACTACTATCCTTGAGTGGACCTATTCCTACCCGAGTCATTCTTTTATTCCTGACATACCTATAGAAAGCCTTTGGGTTTTCCCTAATCCTACCAACCAAGTACTTTTCGTGTCCCCTCCTTGATGCTCTTAACTCTCTCTTTAGATCCTCCCTGGCTAACTTATAACTCTCAATCGCCCCAATTGAATTTCACGCCTCATCTTTACATAGGCCGCCGTCTTCACTTTAACAAGGGATTCCAATTCATTATTAAACCATGGCTCCTTCACATGACCCTTTCCTCCCTGCCTCACTGGTACATACTTATCAAGGACACTCAATAGTTGCTCCTTGAACAAGCTCCACATATCAATTGTCCCCTTCCCTTGAAGCCTAGTTTTCCAAGCCACGCATCCTAAGTCATGCCTCACCGCATCATAATTTCCCAGCCCCCAGCTATAAATCTTGCCCGACAGTGCACACTTATCCCTCTTCATCACCAGAGTAAAAGTCACCCAATTGTGGTCACTGTCCCCAAAGTGCTCACCTACCTCCAACTCTAACACCTGGCCTGGTTCGTTACCCAGAACCAAATCTAGTACGGCCTCACCTCTTGTTGGCCTGTCAACATATTGTGTCATCTAACGTACTAGAGCTATAGCTTTCCCAGTCAATATCTGGAAAGTTAAAGACCCCCATAACAACCACCCTATTACTTACACTCTTCTCCTGAATCACCCCGGCAATCCTTTCTTCTACGTCTCTAGGACTATTCGGCCTGTAGAAAACTCCTCACCTTTCCTATTTCTAACCTCAGCCCAAACTACCTCAGATGGCGAGTCTTCATTCATCGTCCTTTCCACCGCTGAAATACTATCCTTTACAAGCAATGCCACACACACCCTCTTTTACCCCCACCTCTGACCCTACTAAAACATTTAAACACTGGAACCTGCAACAGCCAATCCTGTCCCTGTTCTACCCATGTCTCCGTGATAGCCACAACATCGAAATCCTAGGTACCAACCCACACTGCAAGTTCACCTTCCTTATTTCGTATACTTCTCACATTGACGTATATACACTTCAAGCCACCTGCCTGTTTAGAGGCAACCTCCTTCGAGATTGATGCCATGTTCCTAACCTCCCTACACTCAAGGTCCTGCACCCTAAAGCTGCAGTCTACATGTCCCTGCAAAGTTAGTTTAAACCCTCCCAAAGAGCACTAGCAAACCTCCCCCAAAGGATGGTGGTGCACCTCAGGCTCAGGTGGAGACCATCCTGTTTATACAGATACCACCTTCCCCAGAAAGAACCCCAGTTATCCAGATACTGGAATCCCTCCCTCCTGCACCATCCCTGTAGCCACGCATTTAACTGTTCTCTCTCACTATTCCTCGACTCTCTATCACGTGGCACGGGTAACAAACCAGAGACAACAACTCTGTTTGTTCGAACACTGCGCTTCCAACCTAGCTCCCTGAAAGCCTGCCTAACATTCTCATGCTTCTTCCTACCTATGTCGTTGCTGCCAATGTGGACCACGACTTCGGGCTGCTCCCCCACCCCCTTAAGGAACCGGAAAACACGATCAGAAACGTCACTTACTCTTGCACCTGGGAGGCAACATACCAAAAGTGAGTCTCTCTCGCCCCCACGAAACCGGCTATCTGTGCCCCAAACTATCGAGTCCCCAATAACTCTTGCTCTGCTCTTCTCCAACCTTCCCTTCTGAGCAACAGGAACAGGCTCCGTGCCAGAGCCCTGAACCCCACTGCTTACCCCGGTAAGTCGTCGTACCAACAAGTATCCAAAATGGTATACTTGTTCTTGAGGGGAACGACCGCAGGAGGTCTCTGCATTGGCTGCTTTCTCCAAGACCCTCACTGTCACCCATCTGTCTGCAATCTTTGGAGTTACTACTTCCCTAAAGCTCCGATCTATGACCACTCTGCCTCCCGAATGATTCGAAGTTCATCCAACTCCAGCTCCAGTTCCCGAACATGGTCTTGGAGGAGCTGGAGATGGGTGCACTTACGGCAAGTGTAATCATCAGGGACGACCATGGCATCCCTCCCCTCAAACATGTTGCAAGAGGAACATTGCACTGTCTTCACTGCCATCCCTCTAAAAGTAACCTTTAAGAAAAACTAGGTCTGAAGAATAGAACAAGCAAAATGCAGCACTGACCTGCTTACCACAATGGGTCTTATTATAAGGTTAGACGAGGAGGGCGGGTGGGAGGCACTATCACTGTAGTCCCTCGGGATCCTCTCCTGCGCGCCTTTATCGGAAAAAAAACCTACCCAGGTAAGCTTGCGCTACACCAGCTTCCGGGTCCGCTTCGCGCTTTTTTCCAATAAAGGCGCGCAGGTGAGTCCCGGAGATGTGACTTGACTCTCCAGTCTCCCCAATGTTCTCGAGATCGGATAAAGTCTTCTTACTGCCGCAGCCCGGGTTCGATTCCCGGGCAGCGAGGCAATTTTCAGCACAGCTACAAGAGAGGATTTACGTCTCCCTGGTGGTCTAGTGGTTAGGATTTGGCGCTTTCACCACCGCGGCCTGGGTTCGATTCCCGGTCAGGGGAACATTTTTCAACGGGTCTTAATGCGCTGTACAGTTGTTTCTTGATCTTTGTTGCTCCTGGGTACTGCAATGTGAAGTAGCTCGTTGAAATAGCATCCTGATGCAGATTTGTTTGCATGTGTTGGGATGATTTCTTCTGCAGCTACAAAAGAGTGAACAATCCTCACTCACTCAGCGGAGCAGGTCAGGGCTTTTTGGCAGTGTCTGTTTGTAGACGCGGTTATGTTTGTTTAACAGTTTAAATTTAATATTTTTGTATCCATTGCTCCCGAAGCGATCTCTATCACATTGGGAAGACTGGAGAGTCAAGTCACATCTCTGGGACTCTCCTGCGCGCCTTTATCGGAAAAAAAACCTACCCAGGTTAGCTTGCGCTACACCAGCTTCCGGGTCCGGTCCGCGCTTTTTTCCAATAAAGGCGCGCAGGTGAGTCCCGGAGATGTGACTTGACTCTCCAGTCTCCCCAATGTTACAGAGATCGCATCGCGAGCATTTGGTTTCAAAACATTACATTGATTTATGTACTGGTGAAAGTCTTCTTACTGCCGCTTGCACAATCTCTTAGAGGAGGCTGTTTTCATTCATAATTCAGCCTCCCGTGCCCAGAATTATCATTGCCCTCTACTTTTGTATAATAAATCCTACGCCCTTCATTGTGAAGACGGGGGGGGGGGGGGGTTGAGCGGGGGGTGGGTTGGGTGGACAATCTGATCCCACCATCGGCAGGCACATCCATGTCACGAGGAATTAGCCCTCCAACACCGGGGCCATCGCCCATTGTGCCTTTCAGTGTTTTGCCTGTTCCTGACTTTTCGCATTGATCTGGAGCCAAGAAGGGGTTTGTTTTCCTGATGTGCATGAACGAGAATTTTTTCAATGTTTCTGTTCAGTTCATGTCCCGAGAATAATAGAGTCAATCTCCCGGTGTCTTAAACAAGGGGACGATGTCTGGACTGTCTCTGCTCAGTCGGACAGTTCATCCTTCATTCTCCTCTAATTCCACTTCGCAAAGAGTTTCTCAAGATTCACAAAGCTGGAGACTGGGATTTCTGTTTTATTTCCTGAACATTTTAACATCTGCTAACTGACAACTTTTTGCCAACATCTCTTCCCTCATGTAACACTTGCATCGTGTTCATGGATGAGGCATTTCCACTTTGTGGAGACATTCCCAAGTTTGGGAATGTTCTCTTTGCAGCGAAGAAGTTTAACTGGAGATATCCAGGGGCTGTTGACAATGATGGGAGAAGAAGTGGTGGGAATGGACAGAAGAACCTATTGCCACTGACCAGGGTCAGTTACCAGAGTACAGGGTTTGAAGTTCTTTAATGGAATTCAGCATTTGTGTAGAACAAACACAGCGAATACTACAGAAAGCAAACGGGTCGACCAGCATCTGTGGAAAGGTAAACGGAGCTGACGTTTTGTGTGTGCTATGTTTTTTTGTTCAGAACTCGAGTTTCCTGCATGGCAATAAATTCCCTGATGTGAGAAAACATGGCTTTGTTGAGAAGAGTTTTGTGAAGTTTGAACGATGATGCAGCCAACAGGAAGTCATTGAAAATCGCCAGCGAAGTAAGCAAATTCAGCAGGATTCCAATCTGGTCGGGGGAATCTCAAAGGATGTCTAAGGCAGCAACGTTTTTCAGCCACAACCAGAGACCCCAAGTTGTGGTCTAATATTTCTCATGGAATGGGTCCAACAGGAAAGGTGAGTATTGGGCTTGTCATGTCTGCGCCATAACCCCAATGCTTCCTGTTCTGCTGGATTTGATCAGAACAGCGGAGGCTAATGGAAAACTGAACTGAACTGCACACATTGATGAGAGGTAGAGCGGGTGGGAAAGATCCATTTCCATGTAAAGAGAGATTAATAATTAGGGCCGAAAATAAGAAAACACATAAAGAAATTTGGGGTTCTTTCAGGAAAGCTAAAGTAGAAATGTTCACAGAAAATTGTGATGAAAGTCTCTGGAGTTATTTTGATGAGAAGTGTTGATGATGTGAATACAATCGATAGGATGAACGTAGATTGGTAAATGTATTTTATAACTGTTCTGTTCTAGCCCTGTGAGCGAAATCGGGACCTGAAGTAGTAAAAGCGACAATAACAACATCGATCTGAAATTGGTTACGTGACAGAAAACAGAGCTATCATTAACAGGTGGCTTTTGAACTGGAGGAGGTTTCCCGTAAAATTAGCTTGAGGCTTGACGTATGCAAGATCAAAGTAATTTAGGTAAAGCAAAGAAATGCTGTTCTCATTAGCAGACAGTGAAAGGATTACAAGACGCAGATTAAACATTTTCAGCAAGTGATACAGGGGACTGGGAAGAAAAGTAATATAAACTGTGAACAACAATGTTCTGGAGCACATCATATTCAAAGATCGAAAACATCCAGGTCTGATTAATCAGGTGTCACTGTCAGATTGTATTGTGGTGCTTTTCTGCAAAGCATCCACTTGCAATGTTCTCCTAAAAGAGTGACAAACCTATTCCTGTCAGCCAAGGATAGAAAATCCGAAGGGATGAATAAGTTTCTTATTTTCTGAAGATTCACAAAACGGAGACTGCGTTTTGGTGTTTGTTCCCTTTCCTCTCCCAAGAGTTGCGGCGGTGAGTTGGGGAAAGTGAAATGTGCCCATGTGGTTCCATTTCAGCTTCCCCTCCTCTGACAGCGCTGCGACGTGTCTCTGATGTTCTCAGGGACTTTTACTGACGCGGGACAGTGAAAAGAGTCTCGTTCAGGCCCTAGAATTATTGAATTCGATATTGGGACAGGAGGGATGTATGGTCCCCAAGTGGAATATTCGGTGCTCTTCGTTCTGCTGGTGCTGAGCTTCGCTGGGACAATACAGCAAACCTGAGACAGAGATGTTGGCCAGGGAATAGGATGGGGTGTGGTATTGGCAGGCAACTGGAAGCTCAGGGTCTTTTTGGCAGGCAGAACGTAGATGTTCTGCGAAGCAGTCACCCAGTTTATGCTTCGTTTTCCCCAATGGAGATGAGCCTATATTGTGAGCAGTAAATGCAGTACACTGAGTTGTGGGTAGTGCAGGTAAAGTGCCACTTCACCTGGAAGGTAAGTTTGGCCCCTTAGATAGCGAGGAGGGAATAGGTAAATGGGCTGGTGTCACACATTCGGCAGTTGCAGGCGGAAGTGCATCTCAACCTGCAAGTTTACATTGAGAAAACACTGGACTTGAACTCCCAAGTCTCTTTGCACTTCGGATTTCTTCATTTTCTCCCCATAATTCCTCTGTTCCAACAGTGACTATCTGATGTCAGGGCAGCACCAGTGATTTCCTGACATATGGATTGTATTTGGGGATACCAAGGAATGTCAGGAACTGCGAGTATCTCAGGAGCAATCGTTATTCCTGGCGGAGGCAGAGAGGAATGTGGTGTGGTCCTGTAAACTCCAGAACTTTGATAACTTCATGAGTCAGCAATAACTCTTTCTGGACCAAGAAACGAAAGGGCCGATGAGAAACTGCTCCATGGAAGTTAACAAATAACATATATTAACTCGCTGTCACTCTGCTATGACAGGAGGAGCTGGAACCCCCTGATAGATTGAAACACAAAACTGGTAATCTCTTGATTATGTTGTAAAAATATCGGTATAATGTTATTCACACCACGCAGTCACCAGCAGAGGGAAGCGGCTTTGTGTTTAAATCGAGTGATGAACAGCTTGTGTTTTCATTCTCACATTGGGGAGAGCTGAGCATTTACCCAAACACTGGGCACACCACCTCCCTGACACAGTGTTCACAAATCAAACTGACAGCAAAGCTTCACGTGTGATCGAAAGTTTCCACAAAGAAGACTTGACTCAACAGATATGCGGAGTGAATGTAATCCTTCCTTGATTTGAAAGGTAAGAAGCTGATTGTTTGTGAGCCTGACACGATTTGAACATGCAACCTTCTGATCTGGAGTCAGACGTACTACCGTTGCGCTACAAACTCACGTATCACCAATGGCCTCTCTTCATGCTTGAGGGAAGTGATCGCACTACAATGATTTTACGTTATGAGTAACAACGGAGATCAACAGTTCATGTCTGTTCTGTTTCTCCCCCCTCTCTTTAGGTCTCTCGAAACAATTTCCAACTCTCTCTCAATAAAAATCTGAAAGAATTGCAGATGCCGTGTGAACCCGCCGGTGGGTCTGAAGATTAGAGGAATCGCTGAAGGCCTTCCCACACTCGGGACAACTGAAAGGCCATTACCCCGTGTGGACTAGCTGATGCCTCAGCAGGGCAGAGGAATCACTGAAAGCTTTCCAGCACTCGGGGCAGCTGAAGGGCCTCTCCCCGGTGTGGAGCAGATGGTGCTCCCGCATGGTGCCCACTTGACTGAATCCCTTCCCACACTCGGGACAGTTGAAGGGCCTCTCTCCTGTGTGGACCCGCTGGTGGGTCAGCATGGAGGAGGCCTGGGTAAAGCCCTTCCCGCACTCGGGGCGGGAGAATGGCCTCTCCCCGTGTGGACCTGCTGGTGCCTCAGCAGGGTGGCGGCCGTGCAGGAGAATGGCCTCTCCCTGGTGTGACTGCGCTGATGAATCTCCAGGGCAGACGGGACACGGAAGCCTTTTCCACAGTCGCCACACTTCCACGGTTTCTCCACAGGGCGAGATTCCTCGGGATTCTCCACGGCCAAAGCTTCAGCTGCACACAAACACGTGTATAGCTCCTCCCCGCCGTGAATTCCTCGTTCCTGGCCGTATCACTCTTCCAGGCTCCACACTCAGTGCGGTTCAACAGTCGGGTCTCTCATCCAGTCCCACTGATGCTGAAAATGTACTGAAACAGGAACCAAAAAGCTTTGCTCCTTCTCACAGAATTTAAGTTGAAAATAGCTGAGGTCCTGATGGATTGAGTGACTGTCAGATATTGATGTCAAAGCAAGGATTGCAGATGCTGTACAGTGAGTCGAGAAGTGTGCTGGAAAAGCACATCAGGTCAGGCAGCATCTGAGGAGCAGGAGAGTTGATGTTTTGGGCATAAGTCCTTCATCTGTTGATTTGAAACTTCTATCTTCAAATACTCTGTAAAAAGAGATTATAAATGTCATCACTGTCAGTCGGAGTAGAAACTCCGAACAAGCAATTCTACTCAGTGAGTCACCCCTCAGACTCTGCCGCACTAGGGAAAACAACCCCATCCTATACTTCCATCTTCACTCACCCGGATAATTAAGATTCATACCTGAGTTTGCTCCCTCCCTGGATTCATTCCAGTTGCTCAAGTGAACAAAGGTCCCTCCCTTCTCTCTCTCGCCCCCAGGATAAAGAGTTACCCAGACGGAAAGAATTTCACTCTGAAACTTACAGGGCCACTTCCACGTTGTGACATTAATAATGATTCACAAGATCAGACCTAGGCCAACACACAGCCCCGCACTGCACCGGCTCCGGACGCCGGCGTGCGACTGACCCGCATTACGCCTGCTCCAGATGGCCGGCATCCGACGGACCTGCTCCGGAGGGACGGCAGCATCCGGCTGACCCTCACTGTGCCTACTCCAGACGGCAGCATCCGGCTGACCCTCACTGCACCTACTCCAGACGGCCGGCGTCCGGCTGCCCTCACTGCGCCTGCTGCGGTCGGACGGCATCCGGCTGGCCCTCACTGCGCCTGCTGCGGTCGGTGTCAGACTGACCCGCATTACGCCCGCTCCAGACGGCCGCCGCAGGACCTGCGCTGCCCTGCACAGTTGGGAAAATCTCTTCCCTTCAACAAATCCCCATAGGGTGGAAGCAAGCATTTCGGCCCAACGAGTCCACGCCCATTCCTCTACATTCACCCTCTGACTAATCCACCCGAACCGGAGGGCAGAACTAGAAGGCATAGGTTTAGGGTGAGAGGGGAAAGATATAAAAGAGACCTAAGGGGCAACCTTTTCACAAAGAGGGTGGTACGTGTATGGAATGTTCTGCAAGAGGAAGAGGTGGAGGCTAGTACAATTGCAACCTTTGAAAGGGATCTGGATGGAATATATGAATAGCAAAGGTTTGGAGGGATATGGGCTGGGTGTGGGAAGGTTGGACGAGATAGGTTGGGATATCTAGTCAGCATGGACAAGTTGGATCGCAGGGTCTGTTTCTGTGCTGTACATCTCTACGACTCTGTTTCAGCTCAGACAATGCATGAAAGGTGTGAGATCAGAGCCTGTCTATCCTAACCTTGAGTCAGCCTGGTTCTATTTTCAAAGTTGAATTTACATAATACTACATGTATTGACTACCTGGAGATTGTTCATTTTAGGAGCAAAATAGAATGAATCAGCAAATATAATGCTGCAAACACAAATTCATTGCCATGGACTTGTGTGTACACACAAACGCATGACAGAAATAAAATGTCTATTTCTGTGCTGCATATCACACAGACATTGAGATAACAGATGCTTTATTTCTGTGGTTGTAAATGTTGTTGTAATTTATAGCTGGGTACTAATAGTAGATGTAAGGGACAGAATTCCTCAAAATAGGGCACTATAAGTAACGTGGGAGAACCCTATTCTGGTTTACTTACTAGTGAACAAACATTAAGCACAAGTATCTATTTATTTCTAATTTTGTTTCGTTTTTCTTGTTTGATTCCCTGCCATGACAACACTGTATCTGGATGGTTGACAGGCTGAGATGGTGTGTTGGGTCTCGATTGACTTCAATGTTTTATTGTTCCAAATGGTGTAAAATGGGTGTCAAAGCTTCAGCAGAAATCCAGCAGAGCTGACAGACTAACATCTTATTCTTAGCGAACAGGGAGATCAACAGAGGAGAGAGAAATCAGGACCTGAAATCTGAGCTGACACCAGACTACCCTGGGATCAATACTTTGATTAGCTGTGCCAACCCTCGACCTTTACCTCGCTTCCCATTTGACTATCCCCTCAATATTCAGGATACAATCCTTGTCATCCTGAAGCTGGGTTAGCCATTGGAAATGCAGGGTTATAGTTCCACAGTAATAAAAGCAGGAGTAGGCCACTTGTCCTGTCAGGCCTACTCTGCCATTCATTAAGATCATGGCTGATCAATCCACCATCGCAGTTCCTCCTCCCTGCATTGTCAAAGCTATCCTTAATTCACCAACCATGCAAAAACCCATCCAACTGTGTCTTCAATATACTGAAGTGGCCTCTACTGCTTCACTGGGCAGAAAATTCCACAGATTCACTACTCTCCAGGAAAAACAGTTCCTCCTAATCCTTGTTTGAAAGCTACTCCCCCTAATCTTGAGGTGTTATCTCGCCCAACAGCAACGAATTCCCACTTTCCACCAAAATCTGGGATAGACGGACTCACTCAGTTGTTTGCTCTTAAATGAAAGATTTCACTGTTACAACTTCTGCTCCCAGTCAGGGCAAAACATCTTTGACAGCTGTTCTGAAGGTCCAGTCTTCACAACCACACTTGTGAATCATTCTCCTCTCACCTCAAATATGCACTGTCTAGTTTTGGACTGCACCATCCTGGGGAAAAGATCTTGGGTACTCACCCTATCCATGCCCGTTACAACCTCAATAAGGTCATCCATCAGTCTCTGATGCTCCAGGGAAAATATCCCTGGCCTATTCTGCCTCTCCCAGTAGTTCAAACCCTCCGACTCTGGTAACAGCCTTGTAAATCTTTTCCAACCTCTTTCAAAGTTTCACAACATCTTTCCTATATCAAGGAGACCAGACTTGAATGCAGTGTTTCAAAAGTGGCCCAACCAATTTCGTGTGCAGCGGCCACATGACCTCCCAACTCCCATACTCAATGTTCTGACCAATAAAGGAAAGCATACCGAATGCCTTCTTTACTACCCTAGCTACCCAAGACTCCACTTTCAAAGAATTATGAACCTGCACTCCAAGGTCTTTGTTCAGCAACACTCCCCTCAACTGTGTCAGTTCTGCCTGGATTGCTTGACCAAAATGCAACTCCTCACATTTGGCTAAATTAAACTCCATCTCCCACTCCTTGGCCCAATGACCCATCTGCTCAATTCCCATTTATAGCAAACTCTCTTTCCTCTCTTATTCCCTAGAAGCTGAAAATCTCCTTCCCACACACATTCCCTCCATTCTCACTTTGCTGAACCTAATTCCTGCTGCATCTCATCCTGAAGGGTTTGGTTCATGTTGATCCACAGGCCCACACTCTAATTGAAACATACAGAATACTGAATGGCCTGGACAGACTGGACGTTGGGAAGATGTTTCCATTGGTAGGAGAGACAAGAACCTGAAGGCACAGCCTTACAGTAAAGGGAAGGCCCTTTTGGAACAGCGATAAGGAGAAACTTCTTCATCCGGAAAGTGGTGAATCTTTGGAATTCATTGCCACAGAAGGCTGTAAAGGACAGGTCATTGAGAATATTTAAGACGGAGGTAGACAGGTTCTTGAGGATCAAGAGTTACGGGGAGAAAGCAGGAGAATGGGGCTGAGAAACTTGTCAGCTGCGATTGTGTGCTATCAGCAGACCTGATGGGCTGAATGGCCTAATCTCAACTCCTATGTCTTATGGTCTCTTGCTGTCCTGGACACAGAGGGTGAGAATTGGGAGCAGGACTAGGACATTTGATTTTTCAAGCCTGGACCAGTATTGCACAGATCATAACTGGATATGAAAATACCTACAATTTGGTGGATAGGCTGGGACAGTTTTCATTGGAACATAGGATGTTGAGAGGTGACATTGCTGAGGTTGGTTAAATCATGACTGATATAGCTAACATGAATGGCAGGTGTCCTTTCCCTTGGGTGGGGGTTTCAAGATTAGGGAACAAATTTTGAAGGAGAGAGGAGAAAGATTTGAAAGACACGAGGGACACTATTTTTCGTTTTACACAGAGAGTGGTTCATGTGTGGAATGAATGTTCAGAGGAAGTGGTGGATGCAGGTGCAGTTATCGCACTTAAAGGACATTTGGCTAGGTATCTGAATAGGAAAGATTCAGAGGATATGGACCAAATACTGGCGGGTGGGACTAGTTTAGTTTGAGAACATAGTCAGCATGGACTGGTTGGACTGAAGGGTCTGTTTCTGTGCTGTCTGACACTGGAACAGTTCTATACTGGTCTTGAAACCATTTTCTTGACATCCCCCATAAACACCCATTTCATTGTTGTTCAAAATATCAGATGAACTCAGCAGTGAATACGTTCAATGACCCCCTAACTGCAGGAAGACATCCCCACTTCTGAACTCAATTCCTCTTGCTAATATACCACTTGCCTTGCTGATTGCTTGTTTCACCTGTCTGACAACTGGCAGTGACTGGTGCAGAAGGACACTGAAGTCCCATTGTACATCTACACATCATCCTTCATGAAGGGCTCGTGCCCAAAACATCAACTCTCATACTGCCTGACTAGCTGTATTTTTCCAATGCCACACTGCGACTCTGATCTTCAGCATCTGCAATCCTCACTTTCTCCACATCCCAATGTATCACATTTAAAAACGCACCTCCTTTCTGCACAACAAAGGCTATAGCTTCACATTGAGGTACTGCATTTGCCATGTGTTTGCCAACTGTGTCCAACATTTCCAGAGTCTGTCTGCACCCCAGAGAATCACTCCCTTTCCTTTCAGTTGCTGCAAGTCAACACTACATGAACAGGGATATCGGCTGGGTGCTGGCAAGCAGGACGAGATTAGGTTGCAATATCTGGCCGACATGGACGAGTTGGACCGAAGGGTCTGTTTCCGTATTGTCCATCTCTATGACTATAATTGAACACCAAAATGAAAACTAAATGGAAAAGGGGATGAGAAAAGAAAGTGCTGTACTCACAGATATTAGAGAGAAGGAAGTTACAATCTGGGGTGAAGCTCAATCTTCACAGCAGCGACAGAAGCTCATTCTCCTCCTTCTGCATTCAGACAATAGGGGTGCTCTAACTGGCAGAAGGACCAATCTCCATCCGGTCCTCCAGGCTTTACCATTGGTCCATCTAAAGGAAGTCGCGTGCCGTTCTTCGGACTTCGAGGAGCATGCGTACTACTTTGCTGACACCGATGAGCATGCGCCTTCCTCGCCGACACCTCGGAGCATGCGCAGTGTGCGCTTTGGTGACTACTGTTACTGACAGATGTAAAGAATGTAAAGGCCAAAAGGAGAAAAAACGGCTGGAGCCACAATTTTATTTTTCCGGGTGGCTCGACGTTGTATTCTTTTTTCATTTTGTCTGGCTGCTCAACTTTTGTAAGTCTTTTCACCAGGGCAGATGAAGTTGTAAACTGGAGGACATCGGTTTAAGGTGAGGGGAGAAATATTTAAAATGGCCCGAAGAGGCACCTTTTTCGCACAGAGGGTGGTGTGTGTACGGAATGAACTGCCAGGCGAAGTGGGGGAGGCTGGTGCATTTACAATGTTTAATAGGAATCTGGATAGGTATATGAATAGGAAGGGTTTAGAGAGATACGGTTAAGTTCGGATATGGTTAGATTAGTTAAATTCCCTACAGTGTGGAAACAGGCTCTTCAGCCCAACCAGTCCACACCAACCCTCCGAAGAGTAACACACCCAGACCCATTTCTCTCTGACTAATACACCTAACACAATGGGCAATTTAACATGGACAATTCACCTGACCTGCACATACTTGTACTGTGGGAGGAAACCGGAGCACTCTGAGGAAACCCACGCAGACACAGAGAACGTGCAAATTCCACACTGACAGTCACCCGAGGCTGGAATCGAACCGGGAACTTCGGTGCTGTGAAGCAGCAGTGGTAACTACTGAGCCACCGTGCTGCCATTCAAGTAAATGTCTCCCTGGGGGAAGAGGGACAATCAAGAGTGAACCATTCTGCTGTGGGTCTGAAGTCACATGTAGTCCAGACTGGGTAAAGAATGCAGCTAGGACAACTGAGTGAATCCTTTCCCACAACGGCAATTTCCTTCCCTAAAAAGGATATGAGTGAATCAGATGTCATTTACCCCCCACCAATTCAAAGTTCACATTAGTTTTGTTTCCTTCATATGTAAATCCCACAACTTTTTAAAAGTTACATTCTCAAGATAGCTTTAACAATAGGTGCCATCTCAGCTCAGATAATGCATTGAAAGTATTAGGTTAAAGTCTGTGTTCCAATATTTCTATCCTACCCATGCCCCTTATTTTATAATCCCCTATAAGGTCACTTAGCCTCCGACACTCCAGGGAAAACAGCCCCAGACTTTTCAGCCTCTCAATATAGCTCAAATCCTCCAACCCTGGCAACATTCTTGTAAATCTTTTCTGAATCATTTCAAGTTTCATAACATTCTTTCAATAGGAAGGAGACCAGAATTGCACGCAATATTCCAAAAGTGGCCTTACCAACGTCCTGTACAGCTGCAACACGACCTCCCAACTCCTATACTGAATGCTCTGACCAAAAAATGAAGGCATAACAAACATGTTCTTCACTATCTTATCTACCTGTTTCAAAGGGAGACTCCCTCTGGGCAACATCTGGGAACAAAGCAATGTCTCTTTCCATTCCTTATCCGGGGGCGGGGGTGTGGGGGTGGGTGGGTTTGGAGTCGCCCACACTGGGGAAACAACATCAGTATTCACCCTATCCATAACACTCATGATTTTTTAACCTTAGTAAGGTCACCCCTCAACTTCTGATGCTTCAGAGAAAACCAATCCCAGCCTATTCATCCTCTCTCTTTACCTCAAACTCTTCAATCTTGGCAACAGCCTTGTAAACTTTTTCTGAATCGTTTAAGTGTTAAATCCTTCCCAAAGCAGAGAGACTGGAGCTGAACATAGTATTCCAGAAATAGCCTCATCAATTTGGGATATCTGGTCGGCATAGACGTGTTGGACTGAAAGGTCTGTTTCTGTGCAGTGGAGTTTTATGGCTCTATGGTCGGGACATAACCCATGGCTACATTCCCCCCTCCATCCTGCCACTTGTTGTGTGGTTCCAACCATGGATCTCAGTTGGTCACCAGATTCTGACAATGTCCAAATACCTTGAGGCATTTCTCACATAAGCTACCAGGATTGTAGCCGCAGTAAGAAACTTTATTTTACCTAAATTTAATTGTCCAACCTTCAGCACTGGAAGAGCTCTCTCTTTTACCCATGTAGTCATCCTGACAGCCTTACTGAGAAAGGAGAAAGTGGAGCTAATCTTTACACGGGGCAGATTTCGTCACAGACTCAGAGCAGTCGAGTGACTGCAGATACTAGAAAGTCAGTGTCAAAAAGTATGGCACTGGAATGTGATGTAGGGCTTATGCTTGAAACATCAACTCTCCTGCCCCTCGGATGCTGCCTGGCCTGCTGTACTTCTTACAGTGCCACACTTTTCAACTCAGATTTCTTCAAAGAGTCAAACATTTCAGGTATATACCTCCTGATGTCACTGCATGTTCCAAATCGTTAAGAGCCTCTTAATAGATGCTCAACTGACCAGTGAATGTGTGCTATCTTGAATATAAATACAAGTCACACCTACATAAAGAGTTTAAAAACTCTCTACTCGGTGTGGCTGAAGAGGTGTCTCAGCAGATGGGACGACCGACTGAAGGCCTTCCCACACACTGAGCAGGTAAATGGTCTTTCCCCGGTGTGAACACACTGCTGTATCTGCGGGGCGGAGGAATCTGTGCTCCCTGCAGGTGGAGCAGGAGAATGGCTTCTCGCAGGTGTGAATGTGCTGGTGAGTTAGCAGAGAAGTCGAATGGGTGAAGACCTTCTCACACAATGAGCAAATTAATGGCTTCTCCCCGGTGTGAACCCGCCGGTGAGTCACTAGGTGGATAGGTGAACGAATGCCTTCCCATACGCTGAGCAGGTGAATGGCCTCTCCCCAGTGTGACCACGATGATGGGAATCAAGCAGACACAGGAATTTGAAGTCTTTCCTCCAATCCTCACATTTCCATGGTTTCTCCATCACGTGGAAGTCCTGGTCTCTCTCCAGGTTTGACAATCAGTTGAAAGACCACTCACACACGGAATGTGTTCTGTCTCTTGTCACTGCAAATGGGATGTTACTATTTCAGGCTGTGTATCCGCTTAGAGCTCTTCCCACAGTCAGTTCACTGCGACACTCTCACTCAGTGTGCCTCAGTCTCACTGATGTTTGAAACCTTTTGAAGCAGACAGGGCAGCAGAGACATAATAAATCCTGAGAGATTCAAAGGCTGATGATGATTGTCTCTATCAGATCTTGTTTTGATATTTCTGGCTGCAATTCCTTCCCTTTCTCATATCCTGTAAAAGGAGATTACAGGAAGCATCACCATCTGCACAGGATAGAAATTCAAAACAGACAATTCTGGTTCCTGTGGAACCCTAGGTCTGAATATCGTGCATAGGTTGAAGCACTTTATCCATATCTGCCCTGTCAAGATCCCACAGGATGTTTATAAAATCTTTGACCAAAATAATCCATTCAGCCCATTGAATCTGCTCCACCATTTATTAATATTATAATCTAAAAATCCACATTCATGCCTTATTATTGATTCCCTTATTGATTAAAATTCTGCCCACCATATGCCTTGACTATACTTAGTGATAGAACTTCAGTAGCCCTGTCATTCATTAACCGCTGAGAGAAGATATCCACATCATCTCCATAATAAATATGCAAACGCTTAAGATTAGAGGCTATTCCTTCTGGTCTGAGACTCTCCCACAAATGAACACTACCTTTTTGGCAACTAACCTTTCAGGCCCACTAAGATTCTGATATTTATTCATTAAGATCTCCTCTCATTCTTCCAAACTCGAACGAATGCTCAACTAAGCTACTCAACATTGCATCATTAGCAAACACGTCAATTCCCAGGATTAATTTTGAGAACGCTCTCTCAGAAGCTTCCAATGTTTCTGTCATCTCCTCTACTTCGAGGGACCAGAGTGCAAAACACACAAGTTACCGCATAATAAAAGAATGATAAAGAATAGACATTTTTCTAGCAGCAATTCGAAGTTGTGCAAAAAATTTCAGATAGAAAAAGAGTCCAATCATACAGTGTTAAGGAGTCAGATGGTTTGGGGGAGGAAACTGTTGCACAGTCTGGTCGTGAGAGACTGAATTGGGAGGTGGGTTGTGAGGGGGGGTGGGGGTTAGAGTTCCTCACTGCCACATCATTTTGAGCCTCAAATTATGCATAAAAAGTTGTTCAACTCATCCAGCAGTGGGGAGGCACCACCAGCACAACCAGGCAATGCTGTTCGGTGGTTAGTGTTGGCCTGGGTGCCCTTCCACACGCTCAGTTTATCACTGCTGTCCTGAAAGTGGCTGTGTATTTTTTGTGTGTATGTACATTTTGACTCTTTCTCCCCCTCCCACTCCACCGAAGACATGCAGGTCCTTGGACTCCTCCACCGGCAGAACACAACTACACGACGGCTGGAGGAGGAGCGCCTCATCTTCCGTCTGGGAACCCTCCAACCACAAGGTATGAATTCAGATTTCTCCAGCTTCCTCATTTCCCCGCCTCCCCCCACCTTGTCTCAGTCGGTTCCCTCAACTCAGCACCGCCCTCCTAACCTGCAATCCTCTTCCTGACCTCTCCGCCCCCACCCCACTCCGGCCTATCACCCTCACCTTGACCTCCTTCCACCTATCCCACCTCCATCGCCCCTCCCCCTAGTCCCTCCTCCCTACCTTTTATCTCAGCCTGCTTGGCTCTCTCTCTCTTATTCCTGATGAAGGGCTTATGCTCGAAACGTCGAATTCTCTATTCCTGAGATGCTGCCTAACCTGCTGTGCTTTGACCAGCAACACATTTGCAGCTGTGATCTCCAGCATCTGCAGACCTCATTTTTTACTCTTTGATGCCTGGGTCAGGTTGGCCCTCACTGTTGTCAGGCCCACCTTGTCATCTGCTATGAAGGTAGAATCACAGGCCCTCAGCACTGCACACACCTTTGCAGTCATTCATGGCTTCTGGTTGGGGCAAGAAGTGATGGTCTTGAACACAATTACACCGTCAATACACTTGCTAACGTAGGAAATCACCGACACCATGTACTCCTCTAAATTGATGGAATCGCTATCATTTGTGGTCTCCCTGAACACCCACCAGTCAGTGCGCTCAAAACAGTCTTGAAGAGCAGAAATGGCTCCACCTGGCCAGGTTTTACCTGCTTCAGAACCGGTCTGACACGCCTGTATACTGGGATGAGCATAACAGAGATGTGCTCTGAGAAGCTGAGGTAAGGCTGGGATATCAGTTTAACCCCAGAATGAGAAAAGAAATTGAAAAGGATGGGAAGGGTGTAGAAAAAAAGTGCCGTAGTCACAGATGTTGGACAGAGGAAGGGAGTTGCAGTCTGGGGTGAAGCTCCATCTTCATTCAGAGAAGTAGTAGCAGCTTCCCGAGCTCATTTAGACAATAGGTGAGCTCTGATTGGCAGGAGGACCAGACTCCTTTCAGGTTCTCCAGGGTTTGCAATTGGTCAGTGCGACGTACGGGCCGTTGGCCAAAAGGACTTAGAACACAGCGACATCGCCGCTCGGCGCTGCGATTCCTATTGGCTCCTTCACGACGCCCCGCCCTCCATCGCGAACGTCACCACGCGGGACGAGGCCAGTTTCAGAACAAATCAATGTCTCCCCTTTCCATTCCTCATCCTGGCTTGGAGACGGGGAATGAGAGGGGGAAGGGTAAAACTATTCAAGATAGCAGCTGGAAAAAGAGGAAATGAATCAAATAGAAGCGGTTTCAGATTCTCTCTGTCTCTCAAGGCTTTCAGATCCGCAAGGCATTTATCAGGACTGGAACTTGAGAAGGGACAGAGATCTATCTAGTGTTATTAAATGGTTATATATTCAATGTGCTAGCCTCCGAGATTCAAATACAATTATCTGTTGTATTTATGTCCTTTAGCTATGTCATATACTTCCAATTATAGAATTATTGAAGGGAACAGTAAGTGATCATTGGACAGAGACCTCCCAATTCATATACTCAATGCTCTGACCAATATAGGGCTACTTTCTCTGGAGTGTCAGAGGGTGAGGGGTGACATTATACGGGTTTATAAAATCATGAGGGGCACGGAGAGAGGAAATAGACAAGGTTTTTTTTCCCTGGATGGGGGAGTCCAGAACTAGCAGGCATAAGTTTACGGTGAGAAAAGGGACCTAAGGGGCAACTT
Source organism: Hemiscyllium ocellatum (assembly GCF_020745735.1). Classification (NCBI taxonomy): domain Eukaryota; kingdom Metazoa; phylum Chordata; class Chondrichthyes; order Orectolobiformes; family Hemiscylliidae; genus Hemiscyllium; species Hemiscyllium ocellatum. The sequence continues at coordinate 690,653 of NW_026867518.1, forward strand.
TTTCACGCAGAGGGTGGCACATGTATGGAATGTGCTCTTTAAGGAAGTGGTGGAGGCTGCTACAATGACAACATTCAAAATGGCATCTGGATGGGTATATGAATAGGAAGGGATTGAGGGATATGGGCCAAATGCTGGCAAGTGGGACTCGTTAAGGATTGGATGTCTAGTCAGCATGGACAATTTGGAATGAATGGTCTGTTTCCGTATGTACATCTCCATGATTCTAAGGCTCTATGACTCTCCCTGGAGCTCAAACCCTCCAAGCCTGGCAACATCCTTGTGCATCTTTTCTGAACCCTTTCAACGTTAACATCCTCCTGATAGCAAGAAGGCCAGAATTGAACACAATATTTCAAAAGTGGCCTCACCAATTTGGGATAACTGGTCAGCATGGATGAGTTGGACAGAAAGGTCTGTTTCCATGCGGTCAGGTTCTATGAGTCTATGGTAGGGATATAACCCATGTCTGCATTCTCTTCTCCATCCTGCCATTTGTGGTGTGGCTCAGACTCTGGGAACATCAGTGGGTCACACAGGCCATGACAATTTCAAAAATACCTCCAAAAGCCACCAGGATTGTAAGACATTATCAGAAACTGTCATTTTTCCAATTTGTTCAACCTTCAGTAATGGACAATCATTCTCTGTTTCCCATGTTATCGTCCCGACAGCCTCCTGGGGAAGGGACAAACTGGAGCCAATCTTTCCATGGGATTGATTTCTTCACAGAGTCAAACATAAAAGGTTTACATCTCCCGACTCCGCTGCATGTTCCAAATCAGTAAGTGTGTCTTAATAGGTGCTCAACTGACCAGTGAATGTAAGCACTCTTGAGTATTAATAGTCGAGAGTGCGTTGCTGGAAAAGGACGGCAGGTCAGGCAGCATCCCAGGAGCAGGAGAATCGATGTTTTGGGCATATGACCTTCATCAGGATCGATGTTCAGTCATAAGCTCTTCATCAAAATCAGCTATTCCTCAGAACTGCCAGAAATTCCTCATTCCTAATGAAGGGCTCTGGCCCGAAACGTCGAATTTCCTGTTCCTAGGATGCTGCCTAACCTGCTGTGCTTTAACCAGCAACACGTTTTCAGAGCTATTCCTCAGAACTGCATATGGAACCATCTGATCTCACATGGACTCCGGACCACATTCAGCCCAACACAGTTTGAACCTGAACAGGATACCCAGTACACACTACAAATTCAAAACCTTCAGCAAGAATTCTCTTTCCGGATCCTATGCTCCATGCTGTCAGCCATGCACCGCCACCTACTCTACCTGCAGTCAGTTCTGCCTCAGCAATACTCCCCTTCCTCTTGATACTAATACAAGTCACACCCACAAAGAATCCAAACGTGCTCTGCTTGGTGTGATTGGATTGGTGTCTGAGCAGATGGGATGACTGACTAAATCCCTTTCCGCACACGGAGCAGGTGAAAGGCCTTTCCCCAGTGTGAACCCGCTGGTGTCTCTGCAACTGGAATAATCTGTAAATCCCCTACCACACACAGACCAGGAGAACGGTCTATCCTCAGTGTGGATGCGCCTGTGCGCCAGCAGGATGGATGAATGGCTAAACCCTTTCCCACAGACGAAGCAGATGAACAGCCTCTCCCTGGTGTGAATGTGCCAGTTTGTCTGCAGGTCAGTGGGGTTAGTGGATCCCTTCCCACACTTGGACCGAGTGAATGACCTCTCCCCGGTGTGAACCTGCTGGTGAGTCACCAGGGTGGATAAATGAATGAACCCCTTCCTGCACATGGAGCAGGAGAACAGTCTCTCCCTGGTGTGAACCCGAAGGTGCATAAGCAGGGCAGACAAATTAATGAATACCTTCATGCAGACAGAGCAGGAGGGTGGTCTCTTCCCTGGTATGGCCCTATTGGTGGATCAGCAAGGCGGATGACTGGGTGAATCCGTTCATGCACTTAGGGCAGGCGAACGGCCTCTCTCCGGTGTGAGCCGGCTGGTGGGTCACCAGGGTGATAAATAAATGAACTCCTTCCCACGAAGCAGAAAAAAGGTCTTTCCTCGTGAAACTCTTCAGGTGGATCATCAGGGTGGATTAAATGAATGAAGCCCTTGCCGCACATGGAGCAGGCGAATGGCTGCTCCCCAGTGTGACCATGGCAATGACGTTCAAACAAATATGGAATTTTGAATTCCTTCCCACAGTCCTCACATTTCCACGGTTTCTCTATGATGTGGGAATCCATGTCTCTGTCCAGCTTCGACAACTGTTTGAAGGACTACTCAGACATGGAACGTGTTAAATCTCTTGCCACTGCCATTCACCAGGCTTACTTTCCAATTAAGAAGATCATGCATGTCCTGCTGTAGTGTTAACTTCATTTGCTACCTGCACTCAATAACCTTTCATTCCCTGTCACTCAAAATTCAGTTCAATTCAGCCTTGAATACATTCAAAGAGCCTGTCGCTATTACTCTCTGTGTGAGAGCATTGCAATAAAGAAGAGAGAATAAATTCCTCATTCTGCCTGATATGGGAAAGCCCTTATTTATAATCTGTGTCATCGAGTTCTAGATTCTCTGACAAGGAAGCATTTTATTGGCATCTATCCTGACAAGCCTCCCCTCCTCAGAAAGTGCCGTACTCACATGTTGGACAATGGAAGGAAGTTGCAGTCCGGAATGAAGCTCTATCTTCATTCAATTTCAGAGTAAAACTCCCTCCTCTAGACAACACCGAGGAGCAAAGCAATGTCTCCCCTTTTCCATTCTTCATCTTGGGAGGGAGAGATGGGGGGAAACTATTCACTGATTGCAACTGCAGTGAATCCAGGGAGGGACAAGACTCTGCAAAGGTGCTCAGATGCTCTCTGTCCCTCTTAAATGTATTTTCACTTTTTTCCTTAATTTGACACATTCATTTGAATACAATTTGCACCCTAGAAATGGATAGCTTCTTTCCTCACGTACACAATTAAAAGCGTAGTTTCTCATGGAACTGAGCAGCATTTAAGGGATTAGCACATTGTTATAAAAAGTACATATGTGTTGCTTCATTTTGAGTATATCTAAGATTATTCACTGTTGTAAAAGTTTAATGGCTTATATGTTTCACCTTCTAATAACATTCTATATTTCTTGTCATTTTTTCATTTAATAGAATAGAAGGAAGTCATTCAGCAACTTAAATGGCTTTCTTTTCTCAAGCGGCCTTGATATTTCATTTTCATGTCCTTGATTCAGCTCCATTTGCAGCATCTTTGACAGCATCTTGTTCTAGGTCATTGTGTATGGAGGAAAGCTTCACTTAGGTGCTTCTTAAGGCTGGCTGACTGGCTGCATGACAGTTTTCAGTTTTGGTGTCCTGGATAACGTGTGATCAGAAGGCATCTGGCAGTTTACAGGAATTTGGTGCCTATGCTATGTTCATTTAACAGTACACTCACTTTGTTAATTTTTCTGAAGGATATCAAGTGGAAGACCAGGGTTGTCTCTACTACCCTTCTTGAACAAGGGAACCACATTTGCTATCCTCCAGTCTTCTGGCACTATTCCTGTAGACAACGAGGACATAAAAATCAAGGCCAATGGCTCTGCAAACTCATTTGCTTCCCAGAGAATCCTAGGATAAATGCCATCAGGCCCAGAGGACTTATCTATTTTCACCCTTTCCAGAATTTCCAATACCTCTTCCCTACATACTTCAAAGCCGTCCATTCTAATTAATTGTGACTCAATATTCACATTGGCAACAATGTCCTGTTCCTGAGTGAATACTGACTAAAAGTATTCATTCAGTGTCTCCCCAATCTCTTCAGCCTCCAAGCGCAACTTCCCACTACTATCCTTGACTGGACCTATTCCTACCCTAGTCATTCTTTTATTCCTGACATACCTATAGAAAGCCTTTGGGTTTTCCCTAATCCTACCAACCAAGGACTTTTCATGTTCCCTCCTTGCTGCTCTTAGCTCTCTCTTTAGCTCCTTCCTGGCTACCTTATAACCTTCAATCACCCCAATTGAACCTTCACGCCTCATCTTTACATAGACCGCCCTCGTCGCTTTAACAAGCGATTCCAATTCATTATAAAACCACGGCTCCCTCACACGACCCATTCCTCCCTGCCTGACAGGTACATATTTATCAAGGACACTCAATAGTTGCTCCTTGAACAAGCTCCACATATCGATTGTGCCCTTCCCTTGAAGCCTACTTTTCCAAGCCATGCATCCTAAGTCATGCCTCACCACATCACAATTTCCCTGCCCCCAGCTATAACTCTTGCCCTGCAGTGCACACTTATCCCTCTTCATCACCAGAGTAGAATTCACCGAATTGTGGTCACTGTTCCTAAAGCGCTCACCTAACTCCAATTCTAACACCTGGCCTGATTTGTTACCCAGAAACAAATCCAGTATGACCTCACCTCTTGTTGGCCTGTCAACATATTGTGTCAGGAAACCCTCCTGCACACATTGGACAAACACCGACCCATCTAACGTACTCAAGCTATAGCTTTCCCAGTCAATATCTGGAAAGTTAAAGACCCCCAAAACAACCACCCTATTACTTTCCCTCTTCTCCTGAATCATATTCGCAATCCTGTCTTCTATGTCTCTTGGACTATTAGGAGGCCTGTAGAAAACTCCTAACAGGGTGACCTCACCTTTCCTATTTCTAACCTCAGCCCAAACTACCTCAGATGGCGAGTCTTCATCTATCGTCCTTTCACCGCTGTAATACTATCCTTGACAAACAATGCCACACCTCCCCCTCTTTTACCCCCACCTCTGACCCTACTAAAGCATTTAAACACTGGAATCTGCAACGGCCAATTCTGTCCCATGTCTCCATCATAGCCACAACATTGAACTCCCAGGTACCAACCCACGCTGCAAGTTCACCTACTTTATTTCGTATACTTCTTGCATTGAAGTATACACACTTCAAATCACCTTCCTGTTTACAGGCACCCTCCTTCGAGATTGATGCCATGAACCTAACCTCCCTACACTCAAGGTCCTACACCCTAAAGCGACCGTCTAGGTTCACATGCCCCTGCAGAGTTAGTTTAAACCCCACCAGACAGCACTAGCAAACCTCCCCCCAAGGATACTGGTGCCCCTCAGGTTAAGGTGTAGACCATCCTGTTTATAGAGGTCCCACCAGTCAACAATCCACAAGCCAGGGACACAGCCAGACAGAACGGACTCGGGATGATCAGGTAATGATTACAGACGCTCACAACAGACTTCAAAAATACATACAAGAAATTCCGTGCCAAAAATCGTTAATTTCAAAATCCACCAATGGATGGAAGGAATGGACCCGGACCATAGAACAGGCCGTCACCATAGGACAGAACAGGACCAAACACCGCAAAAAAAAGGCACTAAAAGAAAAAATGGCCAAACTAACACACAACGAAGAGGACATCACAACACACACCTGGGTTAAAAACCTCTCCCACAGACAGCTCACAGACACGGAATGAATAATACTGGCCAAGGGACTTAACTACAACCACAGGGACGCCAAGACAGCAGACTTCCTAGCAGCACTAGAATGCACACTCAGGAACAATGGACTGACAGAAGAGACACAACAAACAGTGAGACAAAGTATCGCACCTCTGATAACAAGGAAAAGACAAACACATAACCTCAACACCAAGGAGGGAGAAGCACTAAAATCACTAAGAAACGATAAGAACATAATCATACGACCAACAGACAAAGGCAGAATTACGGTCATCCTGGACAAAGCAGAGTACATCCAAAAAGCGCAACAACTACTTGCAGATACCAACACCTACCAAACTGGCTGAAGAGCTGCAGCAGAAACTGAAACACCTGATCAGCGGATCCAGACACTCTATACAATCAATCCAGGAATTCTTGGACATCATCAGAAATATACACATAGACAAAGAAGATACCATGGTCTCATTCGATGTAACAGCACTGTTCACCTCTATTGACAAAACTCTAGCCAGAGAAACAATAGCCAACCTGCTGGACATACAGAACAGACAACAGGCCATTGAACCTATCAACAAAGACGGCATACTTAAACTACTGGACCTGTGCCTCACAACACACTTCACATTCAACAACCAGATATACGAACAAATCAACGGAACACCCCATGGGCCCACCGATCTCTGCACTCATAGCAGAAGCAGTAATGCAAAGGTTAGAACAAACAGTCTTACCACAAATTCAACCCAAACTCTGGGTCAGATATGTGGATGACACCTTTGTAATCATTAAGAACACAGAAATAGAGAACACACACCGGATCATCAACGCCACACTCACAGGAATCTGATTCACGAGAGAGGAAGAAAAGAATAACCAACTCCCATTCCTAGACGTGATGGTACAGAGAACACCGAACGGAGAATTCACCATAAAGGTATACAGGAAAGCCACACACACAGACCAAGTCCTGAACTATGAAAGCAACCACCCCAACACACACAAACGAAGTTGCATCAAGACACTAATCAAAAGGGCCACAACACACTGCAGCACACCAGAACTGCAAAAAGAGCGAGAAGAACACTGTATTCGCCAAAAACGGATACCCACGCAATTTCATCAACAGATGCCTAAGAGAAAGACAACGGAACGAGGACATGCCGCAACCCGAAGGACTAGCCATACTACCATACATAAGGAGCATTTCAGAACTGACAGCCAGACTACTGCGACCACTAGGACTCATAACAGCACACAAACCAACAGCCACTCTCAGACAACAACTCATCAGAAGGAAGGACCCGATACTCAGCATCAGCAAAACCAATGTAGTTTACAAAATCACATGCAAGGACTGCACAAAACACTACATAGGACAAACAGGAAGACAGCTAACGATCTGCATCCATGAACACCAACTAGACATGAAACGACACGACCAGCTATCCTTAGTAGCCACACATGCCGATGACAAGCAACATGAATTCAACTGGGACAACACTACTATTATAGGGCAAGCCAAACAGAGAACAGCCAGGGAATTCCTAGAGGCATGGCACTCATTCACAGATTCTATCAACAAACACATGGAGCTGGACCCAATATACTGGCCACTGCTGCGGACAGCTGGAACTGACAACTGGAAGCTGCAGAGAGAAGCCATTATAAATGCTGGAGGAAACATCACAGAAGCGCTTCACAGGAGGCTCCCAAGCACTGAGGATGTCACCTAGACAGGGGACGAAACGTTTGCAACACAAATTTCCAGCTCGGCGAACAGAACCACAACACAGGTCCCACCTTCCCCAGAAAGAACCCCAGTTATCCAGATACCGGAATACCTCCCTCCTGCACCATCCCTGTAGCCACGCATTTAACTGTTCTCTCTGACTATTCCTCGACTCGCTATCACGTGGCACGGGTAACAAACCAGAGACAACAACTCTGTTTGTTCTAACTCTGAGCTTCCAGCCTCGCTCCCTGAAAGCCTGCCTGACATCTTCATCCTTCTTCCTACCTATGTCGCTGATGCCAACGTGGACCACGACTTCGGTCTGCTCCCTCTCCCCCTTCTGAACCCGGAAAACACGATCAGAGACGTCACTTACCCTTGCACCTGGGAGGCAACATACCAATCGTGAGTCTCTCTCGCCCCCACAAAACCGCCTATCGGTGCCCCATAACGATTGCTCTGCTCTTTTCCAAACTTCACTTCTGAGCAACAGGAGCAGGCTCCGTGCCATCGGCCTGAAACCCATTGCTTACCTCTGCTCAGTCGTCTTCCCCACAAGTATCCAAAATTGACTTTAATGAGCCTGACGTGATTTGAACACGCAACCTTCTGATCTGGAGTCAGACGCGCTACCGTTGCGCCACAAGCTCACGAGGAGATTGGGACCTCTATTCATGCTTAAGGGAAGTGATCGCACTACAATGATTTTACGTCTGCGTAACAACTGAGATCAACAGTTCATGTCTGTTCTGTCTCTCCACCTCTCCTTCTGTTTCTCGAAACAATTTCCAACTCTACCTCAATAAAAAGCTGAAAGAACTGCGGATGCTGTATATCAGAAACAAAAAACAAACAGTAGTTGCCGATGACCCTTCCATAGAACTGATGGTGATTGGGAAAACGTTGGTTTATATGCAGGAGATATTGTGGGAGGAAGGCGGATGCAGTAAATGATAGATCAGGACAGAGCCCAAAGCGAGGGAAGAACTGTTGGACAGAAAAGGGAGTTGATAACGATCTGCGTGGGAGGGTGAATGGAGATGTTCGTGGCAGTCATAGGTAGTGTGTAATGAAAGACTATGTGATAACAAGGCTTGGTGTGTGTGGTAGGGACGAGGATGCTATGGATTTCAAGCCCTAGAATTATTGAATTCGATATTGGGACCGGAGGGATGTATGGTCCAAAAGTGTAATATCCGGTGCGCTTCGTTCTGCTGGTGCTGGGCTTCGCTGGGACAATACAGCAAACCTGAGACAGAGATGTTGGCCACGCAACAGGGTGGGGTATGGAATTGGCAGGCAACCGGAAGCTCAGCGTCTTTTTTTGCGGGCAGAACGTAGATGTTCTGTGCAGCAGTCACCCAGTTAATGCCTTGGTTTCCCCAATGTAAATGAGCCCGTATTATGAGCAGCAAATGCAGTAGACTGGGTTGTGGGTAGTGCAGGTAAAGTGCCGCTACACCTGGAAGGTAAGTTTGGGCCCTTCGATAGTCAGGAGGGAGCAGGTAAATGGGCTGGTGTCACACATTCGGCAGTTGCAGGGGAAAGTGCCGTTGGACTGTTGGGGTGGGAGTGGAGTTAGGGTTGGTGGGAATGAAGGAAGAGTGAACCCAAGGTATAACACCTGCCCATTTACTTAACCACTGCGCGCCTTTATTGGGAAAAAAAACTACCCAGGTAAGTTTGCGCTACACCAGCTTCCGGGTCCGCTCCGCACTTTTTTCGAAAAAGATATTTAAATTTAAACCATGAAACAAACGTAACCGCGTCTACAAACAGATAGTGCCAAACAGCCCTTACCTGCTCCGCGGAGAGAGTGAGGATTGTTCACTCGTTTGTGGGTGTTGGGATGATTGCTTCTGCGGTTAAGTGTTTGGTTTGCGTGTGTTGTTTTTCTGTCGACGCTAGTTTGAAGTTCCCCATTGACTGTTCGCTCTACTGTGACATCTAGGAATGGCACTTTGTTGCTGTTCTCCTCCTCTTCAAACCAGGAGTCCCCCTCAAGCCACAGTCTCACCACTTGGAACACCAGTATACAGACTAGTCAAAGACCTCCACTGAAGACTAAAACACAAGTCGAAGACTCACGCCACTCCAGTTACTCCATCCAAGAATTCTTGAACACCAAAGACAACAAGATAGAAGAGGATGGAATAATACTGTCCTTTGGCATACAGCCCTGTTCACATCCATTAACATCAACGTGACCAAAGAAAACTGAAGACACTACTTGAAGAACCAAAGACACAAACACCAAACAGCACCAACTTCATCAGCAAAGATGACACTGTCAAGCTCGTGGAGCTGTGCCTTACCTCCCACTTCCTATTCAGTAACAAGACTGACAAACAAATCAACGGAGCACCCATGAAACCACCAATATCAGGATTCCTAACAGAAGCAATAATGCAGAGTTTCGAACAAACAGCCCTTCCAAAGATCCAACCCAAACTTTGGGTCGGCTACAGTGATGACACTTTTGTCACCACAACGTGAAACAACTTAGAGGAAACCTACAACACCATCAACAATTTCCTTACTGGCATAAAATTCACAAAAGAGGAGAACAACAAAAAGTGTTGTTGTTCTAGATGTCACAGTAGAGCGAACAGTCAATGGTAAATTCAAAACAGCGTCGACAGGAAAACAGCACACGCGAAACAAGTACTTAAGCTGCAGAAGCAATCATCCCAACACATACAAACAAATCTGCATCAGGATGCTATTTCAACGAGCTACTTCACATTGCAGCACCTAGGAACGACGAAGATCAGGAAACAACGATACAGCGCATTTAAGAAGAATGGATAGCCTGCCGACCCGGGGAAAATTGCGTCCCGGACCGGGAATTGAACCCGGGCCGCGGCGGTGAGAACGCCGAATTCTAACCACTAGACCACCAGGTAGATATAGACCTGCTTTGTAGCTCTGCTAAAAATTGCCTCGCTGCCTGGGAATCGAACCCGGGCTGCAGGAGAAAGAAGACTTTCACCGGTCCATTCATCAATGTAATTTTTTTTGTATCCATTGCTCCCGATGCGATCTCTATAACATTGGGGAGATTGGAGAGTCAAGTCACTTCTCCGGGACACCCGCACCAATCAACCCCATCGCCCTGTGGCCTAACATTTCAATCCACCCTCCCATGCTGCCAAGGACATGCAAGTCCTGGGCCTCCTTCACCGCCGCTCCCTCCCCACCCGAGGCCTGGAAGAAGAACACCTCATCTTCCGCCTCAGAACACTTCCACCCCAGGGCATCAATGTAGATTTCACCAGTTTCCTCCTTTCCCCTCCCCCAACCTTACCTCAGTTCCAACCTTCCTGCTCAGCACTGACCTCATGACCTGTCCTCCTTGCCAATCTCCCTTCCCAACTATCCGCTAAACCCTCCTCTCTGACCTGTCTCCTCTATCCCCACCACCATTCACCTATTTTACTCTTTGCTACCTTCGCCCCAGCACACCCCCCACCCAAATTTATCTCTCCACCCTGGAGACGTCCTGCGTCTATTCCTGATAAAGAGCTTTTGCCCGAAACTTCGATGTTCCTGCTCCTCAGGTGCTGCTTGACCCGTTGTGCTTTTCCAGCACCATTCTGATCTAAACTCTGGCTTCCAGCATCTCCAGTCCTCACCTTTGCCGACCCAATACACCCAGTGTGCCGATTTCTCATCAACAAATTGACACAAGCAGACACAACTTGTGCAGAAACCCTAGCCACATTACCTTACATTAAATACATCTGTTAAATGGTGTCCAGACAACTCAAACCTCTCAGCATCATGGTAGCCCACAAATCTACCAACACACTTGAACAGCGGCTAATGAACCTGAAATACCCGATACAAACAACTAGCAAACGAATGTTAGTTACAAAATATCATTCAAGGAAATATACACATGAACTCTGCCGCACAGTTATCTGTTGAAAATGTGTTGCTGGTTAAAGCACACCAGGTTAGGCAGCATCCAAAGAATAGGAAATTCGATGTTTCGGGCATAAGCCCTTCATCAGGAATGAGGAGAGGGTGCCAGGCAGGCTAAGATAAAAGGTAGGTAGGAGGGACTTGGCGGAGGGGCGATGGAGATATGATAGGTGGAAGGAGGTCAAGGTGAGGGTGATAGACCGGAGTGGGGTGGGGGCGGAGAGGTTAGGAAGAAGATTGCAGGTTAGGAGGGCGGTGCTGAGTTGAGGGAACCGACTGAGACAAGGTGGGGGGAGGGGAAATGAGGAAACTGGAGAAATCTGAGTTCATCCCTTGTGGTTGGAGGGTTCCCAGGCGGAAGATGAGGCGTTCTTCCTCCAATCGTCCTGTTGTTATGTTCTGCCGGTGGAGGAGTCCAAGGACCTGCATGTCCTCGGTGGAGTGGAAGGAAGAGTTAAAGTGTTGAGCCACAGGGTGGTTGGGTTGGTTGGTCCGGGCGTCCCTGAGGTGTTCTCTGAAGCGTTCCGCAAGTAAGCGGCCCGTCTCCCCAATGTAGAGGAGGCCACATCGGGTGCAGCAGATGCAATAGATGATGTGCGTGGAGGTACAGGTGAACTTGTGGCGGATATGGAAGGATCCCTTGGGGCCTTGGAGAGAAGTAAGGGAGGAGGTGTGGGCGCAAGTCTTACATTTCCTGTGGTTGCAGGGGAAGGTGCCGGGAGTGGAGGTTGGGTTGGTGGGGGGTGTGGACCTGACGAGCGAGTCACGAAGGGAGTGGTCTTTGCGGAACGCTGATAGGGGAGGGGAGGGAAATATATCCCTGGTGGTGGGGTCCGTTTGGAGGTGGCGGAAATGACGGCGGATGATACGCTGTATACGGAGGTTGGTGGGGTGGTAGGTGATTTCTCCAGTTTCCTCATTTCCCCTCCCCCGACCTTGTCTCAGTCGGTTCCCTCAACTCAGCACCGCCCTCCTAACCTGCAATCTTCTTCCTAACCTCTCCGCCCCCACCCCACTCCGGCCTATCACCCTCACCTTGACCTCTTTCCACCCATCACACCTCCATCGCCCCTCCCCCAAGTCTCTCCTCCCTACCTTTTATCTTAGCCTGCCTGGCACCCTCTCCTCATTCCTGATGAAGGGCTTATGCCCGAAACGTCGAATTTCCTATTCCTTGGATGCTGCCTAACCTGGTGTGCTTTAACCAGCAACACATTTTCAACTGTGCTCTCCAGCATCTGCAGACCTCATTTTTTACCCGCACAGTTATCTGTGGCAAGAAATGCTGGGATGAGATAAGGAAGATATTTTCAGTCAAAAAGAATCGACACTGAATGGTCAACCATTTACAATCACCCTTTGTTAGCCCAGGATGGAAGATCCGAAGGGATAAACAGTTTTCTTATTTTCGGAAGATTCACAAATATGAGACTGGGTTTTGGTGTTTGTTCCCTTTCCATTCCCAGGATCAGTGGGTTGGGGCGGTGAGTTGGGGAAAGTGAAATGTGCCTGTGAGCAGCTTGTGGGGCTATTTCAGCTTCCCCTCCTCTGACAGCGCTGTGACGTGACTCTGATGTTCTCAGGGACACTGACTGACGTGAGACAGTGAAAAGTGTCTCGTTCCTGCAGATCAAGAATTCAAACAGTATGCCGGCTTCAGGACAATGAGAAAGATTAATTGGGGTGTGTGAAGAAGCTGTGAGCTGCATTTCAAACAGTTAGGTGGAGTCGGATGCGTCATCCATTGCGCCCGCGGCCCTGTGCGTATCTAACGCCACCATGCGGCAGAGTTCTGACGTTAACACGGACATGCACAGCAATGGGAACAGTCACAAGGTCAACAACCAAAGATAATCAGAGTCACTGCTTCCCTTCCACGGTCCCAACTTTGTGAAGCAGTATCTTTCACTGGCAAAGGAAACACCCTGCTTCATTTCGATCACGATTTCCAGCCCCTCACTGTTCTAGTCTCATTTCCAAACACTTGGCTCATAGCCTCAAAAGAAGCTCTGCGGGTATCTGCTTGTTCCACCCGAACAGGCAGTGGGTTGCAGATTCCCACCAGTCCCAGTGTGAGTGAAATATCTTTCGCCCTCCACTGATTTGAATCTTAAAGAAAAAACCGGGGAACAGTCTCCCTTTCGTTTTGACGACATTTCCAATTTTGTAGTCGGCAGGGGTCACACCTGCGTGGGGAAACCGCAATAGATTTCACGTCCGTCGCATTCACCACTCTGCCCACGAATAAAGACCCACACTGACAGCTTCATTTCCCAGGTCTCTCTGCCTGTGGAGCTGAGAAAGAGTGAATTATTGCTGGGTTTGTTTGAATCCAATCACTTCACAGGTTACGAAAGGGTTAAATATCTGCAAATGGAGAGTCTGGTTGTTTCACACCGAAAGATGAAATGAACTTTCAGTTAAAAGCAAAAACAGAAATTGCAGGAGCAACTCAGCAGGTCAGGCAACATCGGTGGAAAGAGAATCAGAGACAATATTTCAGAACTCTGTTTTCTCCCACAGATACTGCCAAACCTGCTGAGTTTCTCCAGCAGTTCATCTTTCTGTCTCGGATTCTCAGCATCCGCAGTCCTTTACGTTAGAAATTAAATTATTTCAGCCTCATGTGCAGGAATGAGAATCATTTCAATTTCCCAAAAAATCGGCAGAGATTTCAAGGCATTTGGAAAAAAAGTAAAAGTGGCATTAGGAAGAACATTTTGGCACAAGGAGTGGTTCGGATGCGTAAATCTCTGTCTGACTGTGACAAAGAGGCAGATTCACGTACACAAAAGGGAATTCTGTGGTCATGTTCAAAGTAACAATGTGGAGACTTAAAGGGAGAAGGTAAGAGAATGATACGAATAGAGACTCTTATTTACTTGCTGTGTAGAACCAGCAGAGCTAAGGTGGGCCTCCAAATGCGCTGTGACACGCATTGTGATTCAGAGTAAACTCACAGTTCGACCAACGGAAGGTGGGAATTTAGAAAAGTTTATATTTACACAGTCTCCTCACATCAACGCAACAACAAAATGGTTTAATAATCCGCCAATGCAGAGAACCCGGTTCCTGGAGATGGGACAAACTGCTGACTCAGGGCTATCAGTCCACATTGCTCTCTTTGCCACCAGTTCAGAGGGAGAACATTGGATGGCCAAAGGAGTGAATAACGATCTGTGTAGGAGGGTGACTAACTGTTAATGAAGACTGTTGCTGGCTAACGATATGTCGTGTGTAACAGCAGAAGATGTAAAAATAAGGCCTCGTGTGGGTGTGGTCGGGGTCAAGGGCATGGGGGAGTTCGGGTCCGAACAATATTGAACTCGATGTTGAAGACTTGATGACTATAGGATCTCCAAGTAGAAAATGAGGCGTTGGTCTTCAATCAGGGGCTGAACTTTGCTGGAATATTGCTGCATGCCTGAGACAGAGAAGTAGGCCAGGGTACAGAGTGGAGTGTTAAAGTGACAGGCAACCAGAAGCTCAGGGTCTTTTTTTCGGCAGAACCGAGATATTCTGCGAAGCAGTCACCCAGTTTATGCTTCATGCTACTTTGGGGAAACCACACCGTGAGCAACGAATGCAGTGGACTAGTTTGTGACAAATGTGCAGGTAAAGTGCTGCTTCACCTGGAAGGTATGTTCGATCCCTTGGATATTCAGGATGGAGCAGGTAAATGGGCAGGTGTTACACATTCGGCGGTTGCAGGGGCAAGTGCCTTGGGACAATGGGAGGTGGTTGTGGGGTGTGAGAGTGAAGGACGAGTGGACCCGAGGTGTAAGCCCTGCCCATTTACCTCCTCTCATATATAAATCCGTGAAGTTGAAAGAACACTCCATAGAATGATTCAGTACCACGTGACTCAAGAACTAATTCGTATTCATGTTCCGGGGCCAGCGCCATTATTGCGTCACAGCAGCTGCAGGCCATCACCAGGGGCTCGCACTATGACGTCATGGTGCGACTGGAAGTCCCCGGGACAGTTTACCAAAGAAACCTCCCTGTGGGTCAGCGCAGCCATGCATCGGGAAGCACTGGGATGGCTAACCACTATCAGTTTAGATGGGGAACACATCTCCACATTACACAGCCTCGAGGCAAATTTCCCTTCCTTTGACTTAAAGTTCAAGAGCACTCAAACCGAAATTCCCAAGGTACGTTTGGCAGAATTCCTTCCAGGTGTTCGCTAAATATATCTATGAGTACTTTGTTAAAGTTTGAACATTGCGAGTGTTGAAATTTTGTGCTTTTGAGCGAAATCACAGTTCGGAAAAACAGAATGTGGGAATTTAGACAGAGTTTATACTGGTACAACGGCGATATGTCTGCGGGTGTGTGATGGGAGCATCACCCAGAAGGGAAACCATCTCTCCTATTCACTCAATGTCGTCTTTAGCAGCTTTCCCGTCTAACGGCGCACTGTTCTGCACCTCGCCTTCTCATCTCTTTCACAAAAAACTTCGACATAAATATTTCACATTGATATACTGGCCCAATGTGCACAGTTGAGATGACAGCCTCGCGGAGGTCTGACTGGTCTTCTGTTGTTCTCTGTATCCTGTGTTGAGGAGGGCAATGCTTATCACTGGTCACTCCGGTGTTACAGAAAAGTTTAGAAACAAAATGTTTTAAAATTCTACCAGTAGAGAGGACCCGGGACAAACAGCAGCAGGGAGACAGAATGAGAAGGAGCTGTTCTGGAAACTCTTTGCCGCTTGCAATTCTCAGAGCAATGTCAAATGTATTTCACACCGAGCAAGACTCAGCTGGCTGAAGAGGAACAGCGGGGGGGCTTGAGCAGTCTCGGTGTTGCTCGTTGGTCTCTGGGTATGATTCGCGGTTTGGGCCTTCTATTGTGCAGGCTTGCAGGAGATCCAGGGTTCGAATCTCTGATGAGCCTGCGTTTCCAGGTTTGTGCAAGAGTGCCCGCTTAACTTTCTCAAAACCCACTCTTGCTAAAGTAGGTTGGGCTGCTTGGAGTACAAATTGAGCAGAAAGCAAGGAAGTGAAATGATGGAATATTGCGCTGACGTCAATGGTGCCGTGTTTAGGGAATGTTAGCGATGAGGGCAGATTGGAAAATTGGGACAGCTCTCCTCGGAAAACAGAAGTTTGAAATCTGGCGTGTTTGAAGTTTTCCAAGTCATGCGGGGTCCAGACAGGGAAAGTAATGCAGTTGAAATGCTCCCACACCTGAAAGGATCGGCAGAGTTTTAAAGTCATCAGGAAAAGAACTAAAAGAGAGATTAGAAAGGTGAGGTTAGGGTCAGCAAATCTTCTGACATTGACAAAGAGGCAGATTCAATAGACGCATAAGGTAATTCGCTGGTCATGTTTAAAGTAACAATGTGCAGAAACACACGGGGAAGGCAAGCGAATGATACGAATAGAGACACACGTTTACTTACTGTGTCGAATCAGCAGAGGGAAGGTGGGCCGCATGGCCTCCGTCTGCGCTGTGACACATGCTGTGATTCAGAATGAAATCACAGTTCGATCAACACAATGTGGGAAGTGAGAAAAAAGTTTTTATTTACACAGCCTCCATACGTCTGCGCACCAGCATATTACACGACAGCAGTGGAGGTCTTTGACATCAGTCTGGAACGTGCATGCCGCGTGCCAGATGAAAGGCTGAAGGGACCTGGGGAAAACGGGAGCGGGCTGGGCCCATAACGCAGAGATCGATGGATTGAAACCATCCTCTGCTGTTGTTCGATGTCTCCCTGAGCAGCTTCCTTTTGTAATGGTGCTGTGCTCTGTTCTGTATCTTGCCTTTGCACCTACTTCCTGAGTGTCTGAATGCCCTGTATCATACCGATACACTCGCGAACCTCACACGGTTCAAGTAACATGCTTTTGGAGGTCTGAGTGGTCTTCTCCTGTTCTTCATCAGTTTCCTATGAACTGATTCGCAAAACCACTTCTCTGAGATGCCAATGAGCTGAAAAAGTTGAAACACATGCCTTGCGGTTTCGCCCATTCCCTGCAGTAATTCGTCACGCCGGGCCGGACGTGAATGACAAGACGATCAGCATGTCAGAAACTGTATCACCATTCAGACACAGTCCCTTACTATTAGGACAGATATCACTGATTGTGAATCACCTCAGAAAGAGACAAGTGGCAGACAGTCGCGGTGGACTCGATGGACTTAACAGCCTCTGTCGGCGGGAGAATTGCAAGTAGAAACGAAATGGTTCAATTATCCACCAGTGGAGACAGCCCGGTTCCTGGGGACGGAACAAACAGCAGCGTCCTGGGAGCAGGGAGGCAGAATGAGAAGCAGATGTTCTTGAAACTCTCTGCTGCTTGTAATTCTGGGAGCAATGTACAATGTATTTCGGACTGAGCAACTCCCAGTTGCTTCAGGAGCTGGGCGCGCACATGGTTTTTGGCTCATTGGTCTCGGGGTATGATGTCAGTTTTGGGTTTTCTAGCTTATACAGAGGGGTGGGAGGTGCCGGGTTCCAATCCCAGGCGAACCCTCATTTCTTAAATTGACCTGAGCAAAGATGCCGGGTCAGTTTTCTCAAAAGCCGCTTTGTTAAATCAGATCGGACTGCCTGAATTAGGGATGGGACAGAGGGACCATTGCAGTGAACACGGCGAAGGGAAACACTTGCTCAAAGTGAGAACAAGTCTTGCAGATTTCTCGCCGGCGCAATCCGAGTCTGAATGAATCCTCCACCTGTATTACGCTCAATTCTGAGGGTGATACTTCAGGAAGCGGGGAAGTGAAGTGATTGCAGACGGCGCTGAACAGGTTGAAGTGAATGGTGCCGTGTACGAGGAATGCCAGTCATGAAGGTAGATTGGAAAGTTAGGGCAGTTGTGTTTGGAGAACAGAAGGCTGAAAACTGGCCTGATTGAAGTTTTCCACATCATGAGGGTTTTAGACAGAGGAAATAATGCAGTGAAAATGCTCCCAGGCCTGAAAAGATCGAGAACAATTTGGCAGAGATTTAATGTCATCAGGAAAATAAGCAAAAGTGACATTAGGAAGACCGTTTTCGCACAGGGAGTGGGGTTAGTAAGTCGCTGTCTGACAGTGACAAAGAGGCAGATTCAATGGACACAAAAGGGAATTCGGTGGGCATGTTCAATGTAACAATGTGCAGATTTACAGGGAGAAGGAGACAGAATGAGACACGTATTTACATATTGTGTTGAACCAGCAGAGCTAAGGTGGGCTGCATGGCCTCAGTCTGCACTGTCACACATTTCGTGATTCTGAGTGAAATCGGAGTTAGACCAACAGAACGTAGGAAATTTGGCAACGGGTATATTCTGCCCAACAGGATACTCCATCACAGCAATGAAAGTGTTTTGACATCATTCTCGATGGTACATGACACAGTGCAGATTCAAAACCGAGTATTCATTTGAATCACTGAGTAATTTGTTTAGTTATTCAGTTGAGGTGAGTGGAGTTGCGCATTGGGAGCCACTCCAGTTGATCTGTCGAAGCCGTTTTCTCCTGTGTGATAGTCCCACCAGCACTCCAATTTGCTGTGCTTCCAGTCAGTAGATGCAGATTACTGTCCCATACTGATCCACGGGCCACGATGACCCAGCTGTGGTGACAAGCTTGTGAAAGTCTGAGTGCTCTTCTCATGTTCTCTGTCGGCCTCCTATGATCCGAATCATCAAAACTCTCTTCTCCGAGATGGGAATAAACTGATGAAGGTGAAACACATCAGTTGCGGTGTGTTCCATGCGCAGGAGGCCCTGCTGTAATTCCCCACGCTGTCTCACACAGCAGCATCCTCTCGGTGAAGTACGCTTGGCAAATAAAAACGATTGAACCAAATCAGTGTCCTCCATTGGATTTTACTGACACCGTTTATACAATTCAGGCTCACCGTTAATGTGGAGAGGGGCCGTCAGACTGTAGTTTCCGCTCCTTCTGTTGAATAAAGATAATTTTAACTGTGTCCAGTGAGAGGAAAGGATTTGCTGTTGGTGGGAAACATTTCTATCTGAACTCGTTTGTCACTCTGCTATGAGAGAAGGAGCTGTGACCTCCTGATAGTTTGAAACACAAAGCTGATAATCTCTTGATTATGTTGTAAAAATATCGGTATAATGTTTTTCACACCGCGCTGTCACCAACTGAACGAAACGGCTGTGTGTTTAAATCCCGTGATGAACAGTTTGTCTTTTATTTCTCACACTGGGGGGAGCTGAGCATTGCCCCAAACACTGGGCACACCACCTCCCTGATTCAGTGTTCACAAATCAAACTGACAGCAAAGCTTCACTGTGATCGAAAGTTTCCGGAAAGAAGATTTGGCTCAACAGAAAAACGTCCTCCTTCCTTGGTTTGAAACATAAACGGTCGACTTCAGTGAAGCCTGACGTGATTTGAACACGCAACCTTCTGATCTGAAGTCAGATGCGCTACCGTTGCGCCACAAGCTCACGGATGGCACGTGGTCTCTATTCATGATTAAAGGAAATGATCGCACTTCAATGATTTTACGTTTTGAGTCGCAACGGAGATCAACAGTTCATATCTGTTCTGTTCCTCCCCCCTCTCTTTCTGTCTCTCGAAACAATTTCCAACTCTCTCTCAATAAAAATCTGAAAGAATTGCGGATGCTGTATATCAGAAACAAAAAAAACAGGAGTAGCATGTGACCCTTCCACAGAACTGATGGTGATTGGGAAAATGTCGGTTTATATGCAGGAGATATTGTGGGAGGAAGGCGGAGATCAGGACAGAGCCAAAAGCGAAGGAAGAACTGTTGGACAGATAAAGGAGTTGATAACGATCTGCGTGGGAGGGTGAATAACTGTTAATGGAGACTGTTCGTGGCTAAGTAGTGTGGAATGACAGACGATGTGATAACAAGGCTTGGTGTGTGTGGGAGGGACGAGGATACCATGGAGTTCAGGCCCTAGAATTATTGAATTCGATATTGGGACCGGAGGGATGTATGGTCCCCAAGTCGAATATCCAGTGCTCTTCGTTCTGCTGGTGCTGAGCTTCACTGGGACAATACAGCAAACCTGAGACACAGATGTTGGCCAGGGAACAGGGTGGGGTGTGGAATTGGCAGGCAGCTGGAAGCTCAGGGTCTTTTTTGCAGGCAGAGCGTAGATGTTCTGTTCAGCAGTCACCCAGTTTATGCTTCGGTTCCCCAATATAGATGAGACCACATTGTGAGCAGCAAATGCAGTAGACTGGTTCTGGGAAGTGCAGGTAAAGTACCACTTCACCTGGAAGGTAAGTTTGGGCGCTTAGATAGTGAGGAGGGAACAGGTAAATGGGCTGGCGTCACACATTCGGCAGTTGCAGAGGAAAGTGGCGTTGGACTATTGGGGTAGGACTGGAGGTAGGGTTGATGGGAATGAATGAAGTGTGGACCCAAGGCATAACTCCTGCCCATTTACCTATCTGCCAAAAAGAGGAATATGTTAAGTGTGTACAAGGAAATTTTCTAATTCACAATGTGGATGTACCTACTGGAGAGGGTGCAAAACCTAAGGCCAGCAACCCCAATTCTATTAACATTAGAATCGTGATTGAAAATAATATATCAGATCTAAAAGTTGAAGTTCTAAATTGGAGGAAGATTCAGGTATTAAGCAAGATCTTACAAAAGATGTTCGCAGGTTGCTGGAAAATGGAAAGCCTTCAGATATGAGATAACAAGAGTCCAGACAAGTATATTTCAGTTAGGGTGAAAGGAAAGGCTGGTATATGTAGGGAATGCTGGATGACTAGAAAAAATGAGATTTTGGTGAAGAAAAACAAGGAAGCATATGTCAGGTATAGACAGAGAGATCGAGTGAATCCTGAGAGTATGAAGGCAGTACAAGCATACTTGAGAGAGGAATCATGAGGGCAAAAAGGGGGCATGAGATAGCTTTGGCAAAGAGAGTTAAGGATAATCCAAAGGGTTTTTATAAATACATGAAGGACCAAAGGATAAAAGGGAGATAATAGGGCACCTGAAAGATCAGCAAGGCGGCCTTTGTGTGGAGCTGCAATAGATGGGGGTGGGGCGGGGAATACAGAACGGATATTGTGCATCGGTGTTTACTGTGGAGAAGGGCATGGAAGATATAGAATGTGAGAAAATAGATGCTGACATGTTGAAAAAATGTCCATATTACAGATGAGAAATTGCTGGATATCTTGAAATGCATAAAAGTGGATAAATCCCAAGGACCTGATCAGGAGTACCCTAGAAGTCTGTGGGAAACTAGGGAAGTGATTGCTGGGCCTCTCACTGAGATATTTGTATCATCCATAGTCACAGGTGAGGTGTCGGAAGGCTAGAGGGTGACTACTGTGGTGCCAGTAATTAAGAAAGTTGGCAAGGAAAAGCCAGGGAACTATTGACCGGTGAGCCTGACATCCGTGATGGGCAAGTTGTTGGAGAGAATCCTGAGAGATAGGATTTACATGTATTTGGAAAGGCAAGAATTGACTAGGCATAGTCAGCTTGGCGTTAAGCTTGGGAAATCATGTCTCACAAACATGATTGAGTTTTTTGAAGAAGTAACAAAGTGGATTGATAAGGGCAGAGCAATAGACGTGATCTATATGGACTTCAGGAAGGCGTTCATCAAGGGTCCTCATGGGAGACTGGTGAGCAAGGTTTAATCTCATGGAAGCTGAAAATGTGTTGCTGGAAAAGCGCAGCAGGTCAGGCAGGATCCAAGGAGCAGGAGAATCGATGTTTCAGGCATGAGCCCTTCTTCAGGAATTCATGGAATGCAGGGACAACTAGCCATTTGGATACAGAACTGGCTCGAAGGCAGAAGTCAGAGGGTGGTGATGGAGGGTTGCTTTTCAGACTGAAGGCCTGTGACCAATGGTGTGTCAGAAGGATTGATGCTGGGTCAGCTACTTTTTGTGATTTATATAATGATTTGTATGTAAACGGAGGAGGCATAGTTAGTAAGTTTATAGATGACACCAAAATTGAAGGTGTAGTGGACAGCAAAGAAGGTTACCTCAGATTGCAACGGGTCCTTGATCATGGGCCAATGGGCTGAGAAGTGGCTTTTGGAGGTTACTGTAGATAAATATGAGGTGCTGCATTTTGGAAAAACAAATCAGAGCAGGACTTTTACACTTAATGGTACGTTCCTTGGAAGTGTTGCTGAACAAAGAGACCTTGGAGTTCAGGTTGATAGTTCCTTAAACGTAGAAACGCAGGTAGATAGGATAGTAAAGAAGGCTTTTGGTGTGCTTTCGTTTGTTGGTCCGAGCATCGAGGATAGATGTTGGGAGCTCATGTTGCCACTGTACAGAACATTGGTCAGGCCACGTTTGGAATATTGCATGTAATTTAGGTCTGCTTCCTATTGGATAGATGTTGTGAAACTAGAAAAGGTGCAGAAAAGATTTACAAGGATGTTGCCAGTGTTGGAGGGTTGAGCTATAGGGCGAGGTTGAATAGACTGTTTTCTCTGGAGCGTCAGAGGCTAAGGGGTGACCGTATAGAGGTTTATAAAACCATGAGGGATATGGATAGGGCAAATAGACAAGTTCTTTTACCTGGGATGGGGGAGTCCAGGACTAGAGGGCATAGGTTGATGGAGGGGAGGGGAAAGATATAGAAGGGACATAAGGGGCAACCTTTTCACGCAGAGGGTGATGCATGTACGGCATGAGCTGCTGAAGAAAGTGATGGAGGCTGGTATAATTACAACATTTAAAATGCGTCTGGTTGTGTAGATGAATAGGAAGGTTTTATGGGGATTTGGGCCAAGTGCTGTCAAATGGGACTGGATTAGGTTAGGATATCTGGGCTGCATAGACCAATTGGACTGAAGGGTCTGTTTCTGTGCTGTACATCTGTGTCACTCTGTGAAACTCCATGGGATTATCTGCCCAAGAGAGCAGTTGAGACAGCTTCATGAAGTATATTGAAGACACAGTTGGATGGGTATTTGCATGGTAGGGGAATTAAAGGTAGTCGGGATAATGCTGGTTGGTGGAGCTGTGATCTTAATGAATGACGAAGCAGGCTTGACCAAATGGTCCTCTCCTCCTGCTTTGTATCTGTGAATCTGCAATACTGCGTTTCCCGTGACAGGAGTTTTCCCACTGCACAAAGGAGGTTTTCTAAAATAAATTTACACCCCTTGCTTTGCTTGAACTCAAACTGCATTGACTTGGAGGAGAGTGGGATTTGCAAAGTGTCCTCCCCTCCACACGTGCCTCAACTGCAGGGCAGCTGTCCGGCCCGCCCTCCATTGTTGACGTCACAATGCGGATGCAGCCCTGTCAGTCTCAGAGTGAAACTTCCTCTCTCTTGGCAGTATCTTGGAGCAAAGCAATGTCACACCCTTTCCATATACCATCCTCCAGCAGCGAGGGGGGAGGGGAGGTAGGGGTGGGTGAAACACTGTTCACTTGTAGCAACTTGAGTGAATCCATGGAGGGGGCAGACACTCCAAAGGTGCTCAAATACTTTCTATCTCTCTTAAAGCTATTTTCCTTGTGTATTCACTCAGTTTGGCACGTGTACAGTTTGCACCCTCGAAAAGGATTGCTTCATTCCTCATGTTCACACCTCAAAGATTACATTCTCATGGATCTGAGCAGCATTTAAGAGATTGGCACATGTTAAAAAAATGTAGGGTGCCTCAGCCATGTGGCTCGTTGGTCTAGGGGTATGATTCTTGCTTCGGGCCTCCTGCTGCGTGGACGTGCGAGAGATCCCGGGTTCAAATCCCGGACGAGCCCTTGTTTCTTACATTGCCTTGTGCGAAAACGGCCAATCAATTCTCTCAAAAAGCAGCTTCGTTCAACGAGATCCGACTTCCTGAATCAGAGCTGCCATTACAATGAACGCGGCAAGGGCAACCCTTATTCAAAGCGAAAACAAGTTTTACTTCACACACAGGGTGGTGGGCGTTTGGAACGCGTTGCCAGCAGAGGTGGTAGAGGCAGACACGGTAATTTCATTTAAGATGCGTCTGGATAAATGCATGAGTGGATGGGGAGTAGAGGGATACAAATACTTAGGAATTGACCAACAGGTTTAGACAGTACATTTGGATCGGCTCAGGCTTGAAGGGCCTGTTCCTGGGCTGTAAAATTTCTTTGTTCTTTGTTCTATATGATGTATATATGATATTGTTGGCTGTTGTAAAAGTTTCTTTGTAATTATTATTCACCTTCTAATGTAGTAATGGAGTTACGTCCTTTTTTGCCATAATTTTTTTTATTTAATAGGCCAGCAGGAAGTCATTCAGCAATTTTACTGCCTTTCTTTTCTCAAGAAGCCTTAACATTTAATTTTCATATCCTTGATTCAGCTCCATTTTCAGCATCTTTGTAGGCAGTTTGTTCCATGTTATTGTCACTGGAATGAAGTTTTCCTCCATACATACCTAAGCCTATCTGGCTGCATGAGGGTTTTCAGGTTTCTGTGGCCTGGATAATATGTGATCAGCAGGCATCTGGCAATCTAAAGGAATTGCCACCTATGTTATGTTCATTTAACTGTATTGACAGTGATCACTTATTTTGTGATTTTTCTTTGCAGGAAGACGTGCAGAAAGAAATCTGAAAGCAAATGATACATCGACTTCTGACAGAGCCACTTGATTCATTGGGACTTGAATATCAGCAGCCATTCCAATCAAGAAGACCTGTTTGCTTGAAAGATTTTGGACACTGGTGTGGCAGGAAGAATACTGAGACACCCGAGAGAGGGAGATTCAGTGCGCTGACTGTGAAAAGTGCTTCAAACCATTTACTCAGCTTAGGGGAATCAAACTCTCACCCCTCACAGTGGGGATAGACTGGTAATTTCAAACCCAGAGTAACACAAGGAAAGCTCCTTCAATGGGGAAACCGTGGAAATGTGGGGACCGTGGGAAAAGATTCCCTTCCTCATCCGTGCTGGAAACTCACAGACTCATTCACACCGGGAGAGGCCATTCACTTGCTCAGTGTGCAGGAAGGGCTTCAGTCGGATCAGCCATCTGCAGGCGCACGAGTGGGTCCACAAGGGAGAGAAGCCATTCGCGTGCCCCATGTGCGGGAGAGGGGTCACTCAGACAGCTGCACTGCTGACCCACCAGCGGCTCCACACCGGAGAGAGGCCATTCACCTGCTGTCAGTGCCGGAAAGGATTCACCTGCTCCTCCCACCTGCGGAGGCACCAGTGAGTTCACGCGCCATCGCAGGGGGGTTGAACGAACGATGGCCGAGTGCCAAGTGCTTATGCACGAAACGCGATTCTCCTGCCCCTTGGATCCTGCCTGACCTGCTGAGCTTTTCCAACACCACGCTCTCGACTCTGATCTCCAGCATCTGCAGTTTTCACTTTCTCCTCGAGGGCAAGGTTGGACTTGTCTTTTATTCACTCATTCACTCCTTACAGCCTCTCCTTTGTTGTGGCCTAACTGCACATACATCAATGCAAGTTTCAGAAAGATTTTTGCAGCTTTTGTTTTGGGAAAAATAACATTCTTCCCGACTTTAACGAAGTTTCTGAATATACGGTTTTAGTTATTCTCAATTTTAAATATCAACTATTTCCCACATGCCGTGTTTCCCAGGTAAAGTCATCACCATCCATTCTCTATCTCCCCTGAGAAAGACTTCATACAGCGATCAAAGAGGGCTGAGGCACGAGAAAGGACGATTGTGGGGCTGCAGGGGATGAGGGGGTCGTTGGTGATGGTGGAGAAAGGAGGGAGATGGACAGGGGAACAGACTGGGGTTCAGAGCGTTGGGGGGGAGAATAGAGGGTGCAGTGTGAGGAGAGAGAATGGGCAGGGGGCAGTGAATGGGGAGAAAATGGACAGGGGGGCAGAATGTGAAGAGAGAGACGGCACAAATGCCACCTTCTCCAGGTCTGGTGTCAATGTCCCACGAACTACGTTAGATGGGTCGGTGTTTGTCCAATGTGTGCAGGAGGGTTTCCTGACACAATATGTTGACAGGCCAACAAGAGGTGAGGTCATACTGGATTTGTTTCTGGGTAACAAATCAGGCCAGGTGTTAGAATTGGAGTTAGGTGAGCACTTTAGGAACAGTGACTACAATTCGGTGAATTCTACTCTGGTGATGAAGAGGGATAAGTGTGCACTGCAGGGCAAGAGTTATAGCTGGGGGCAAGGAAATTATGATGCGGCGAGGCATGACTTAGGATGCATGGCTTGGAAAAGTAGGCTTCAAGGGAAGGGCACAATCGATATGTGGAGCTTGTTCAAGGAGGGACTATTGAGTGTCCTTGATAAGTATGTACCTGTCAGGCAGGGAGGAAAGGGTCGTGTGAGGGAGCCGTGGTTTTATAATGAATTGGAATCGCTTGTTAAAGCGACGAGGGCGGCCGATGTAAAGATGAGGTGTGAAGGTTCAATTGGGGTGATTGAAGGTTATAAGGTAGCCAGGAAGGAGCTAAAGAGAGAGCTAAGAGCAGCAAGGAGGGAACATGAAAAGTCCTTGGTTGGTAGGATTAGGGAAAACCCAAAGGCTTTCTATAGGTATGTCAGGAATAAAAGAATGACTAGGGTAGGAATAGGTCCAGTCAAGGATAGTAGTGGGAAGTTGCGCTTGGAGGCTGAAGAGATTGGGGAGACACTGAATGAATACTTTTAGTCAGTATTCACTCAGGAACAGGACATTGTTGCCAATGTGAATATTGAGTCACAATTAATTAGAATGGATGGCTTTGAAGTATGTAGGGAAGAGGTATTGGAAATTCTGGAAAGGGTGAAAATAGATAAGTCCTCTGGGCCTGATGGCATTTATCCTAGGATTCTCTGGGAAGCAAATGAGTTTGCAGAGCCATTGGCCTTGATTTTTATGTCCTCGTTGTCTACAGGAATAGTGCCAGAAGACTGGAGGATAGCAAATGTGGTTCCCTTGTTCAAGAAGGGTAGTAGAGACAACCCTGGTCTTCCACTTGATATCCTTCAGAAAAATTAACAAAGTAAGTATACTGTTAAATGAACATAGCATAGGCACCAAATTCCTGTAAACTGCCAGATGCCTTCTGATCACACGTTATCCAGGACACCAAAACTGAAAACTGTCATGCAGCCAGTCAGCCAGCCTTAAGAAGCACCTAAGTGAAGCTTTCCTCCATACACAATGACCTAGAACAAGATGCTGTCAAAGATGCTGCAAATGGAGCTGAATCAAGGACATGAAAATGAAACATCAAAGCCGCTTGAGAAAAGAAAGCCATTTAAGTTGCTGAATGACTTCCTTCTATTCTATTAAATGAAAAAATGACAAGAAATATAGAATGTTATTAGAAGGTGAAACATATAAGCCATTAAACTATTACAACAGTGAATAATCTTAGATATACTCAAAATGAAGCAACACATATGTACTTTTTATAACAATGTGCTAATCCCTTAAATGCTGCTCAGTTCCATGAGAAACTACCCTTTTAATTGTGTACGTGAGGAAAGAAGCTATCCATTTCTAGGGTGCAAATTGTATTCAAATGAATGTGTCAAATTAAGGAAAAAAGTGAAAATACATTTAAGAGGGACAGAGAGCATCTGAGCACCTTTGCAGAGTCTTGTCCCTCCCTGGATTCACTGCAGTTGCAATCAGTGAATAGTTTCCCCCCATCTCTCCCTCCCAAGATGAAGAATGGAAAAGGGAGACATTGCTTTGCTTCTCGGTGTTGTCTAGAGGAGGGAGTTTTACACTGAAATTGAATGAAGATAGAGCTTCATTCCGGACTGCAACTTCCTTCCATTGTCCAACATGTGAGTACGGCACTTTCTGAGGAGGGGAGGTTTGTCAGGATAGATGCCAATAAAATGCTTCCTTGTCAGAGATTCTAGAACTCGATGACACAGATTATAAATAAGGGCTTTCCCATATCAGGCAGAGTGAGGAATTTATTCTCTCTTCTTTATTGCAATGCTCTCACACAGAGAGTAATAGCGACAGGCTCTTTGAATGTATTCAAGGCTGAATTGAACTGAATTTTGAGTGACAGGGAATGAAAGGTTATTGAGTGCAGGTAGCAAATGAAGTTAACACTACAGCAGGACATGCATGATCTTCTTAATTGGAAAGTAAGCCTGATGAATGGCAGTTGCAAAAGATTTAACACGTTCCATGTGTGAGTAGTCCTTCAAACAGTTGTCAAAGCTGGACAGAGACATGGATTCCCACATCATAGAGAAACCGTGGAAATGTGAGGAGTGTGGGAAGGAATTCAAAATTCCATATTTGTTTGAACGTCATTGCCATGGTCACACCGGGGAGCAGCCATTCGCCTGCTCCATGTGCAGCAAGGGCTTCATTCATTTAATCCACCCTGATGATCCACCGGAAGAGTTTCACGAGGAAAGACCTTTTATCTGCTTCGTGGGAAGGAGTTCATTTATTTATCCCCCTGGTGACCCACCAGCCGGCTCACACCGGAGAGAGCCCGTTCGCCTGCTCTAAGTGCATGAACGGATTCACCCAGTCATCCGCCTTGCTGATCCACCAATCGGTCCATCCCAGGGAAGAAACCATCTTCCTGCTCTGTCTGCATGAAGGTATTCATTAATTTGTCTGCCCTGCTTATGCACCTTCGGGTTCACACCAGGGAGAGACTGTTCTCCTGCTCCATGTGCAGGAAGGGGTTCATTCATTTATCCACCCTGGTGACCCACCAGCAGGTTCACACCGGGGCGAGGTCATTCACTCGGTCCAAGTGTGGGAAGGGATCCACTAACCCCACTGACCTGCAGACAAACCGGCACATTCACACCAGGGAGAGGCTGTTCACCTGCGTCGTCTGTGGGAAAGGGTTTAGCCATTCATCCATCCTGCTGGCGGACAGGCGCATCCACACTGAGGATAGACCGTTCTCCTGGTCTGTGTATGGTAAGGGATTCACAGATTATTCCAGTTGCAGAGACACCAGCGGGTTCACACACTGGGGAAAGGCCTTTCACCTGCTCCGTGTGCGGAAAGGGATTTAGTCAGTCATCCCATCTGCTCAGACACCAATCCAGTCACACCAAGCAGAGCACGTTTGGATTCTTTGTGGGTGTGACTTGTATTAGTATCAAGAGGAAGGGGAGTATTGCTGAGGCAGAACTGACTGCAGGTAGAGTAGGTGGCGGTGCATGGCTGACAGCATGGAGCATAGGATCCGGAAAGAGAATTCTTGCTGAAGGTTTTGAATTTGTAGTGTGTACTGGGTATCCTGTTCAGGTTCAAACTGTGTTGGGCTGAATGTGGTCCGGAGTCCATGTGAGATCAGATGGTTCCATATGCAGTTCTGAGGAATAGCTCTGAAAACGTGTTGCTGGTTAAAGCACAGCAGGTTAGGCAGCATCCTAGGAACAGGAAATTCGACGTTTCGGGCCAGAGCCCTTCATTAGGAATGAGGAATTTCTGGCAGTTCTGAGGAATAGCTGATTTTGATGAAGAGCTTATGACTGAACATCGATCCTGATGAAGGGCATATGCCCAAAACATCGATTCTCCTGCTCCTGGG
Source organism: Hemiscyllium ocellatum (assembly GCF_020745735.1). NCBI lineage: Eukaryota > Metazoa > Chordata > Chondrichthyes > Orectolobiformes > Hemiscylliidae > Hemiscyllium > Hemiscyllium ocellatum. The sequence continues at coordinate 720,223 of NW_026867518.1, forward strand.
ATGCTGCCTGACCTGCTGTCCTTTTCCAGCAACGCACTCTCGACTATTAATACTCAAGAGTGCTTACATTCACTGGTCAGTTGAGCACCTATTAAGACACACTTACTGATTTGGAACATGCAGCGGAGTCGGGAGATGTAAACCTTTTATGTTTGACTCTGTGAAGAAATCTATCCCATGGAAAGATTGGCTCCAGTTTGTCCCTTCCCCAGGAGGCTGTCAGGACGATAACATGGGAAACAGAGAATGCTTGTCCATTACTGAAGGTTGAACAAATTGGAAAAATGAGAGTTTCTGATAATGTCTTACAATCCTGGTGGCTTTTGGAGGTATTTTTGAAATTGTCATGGTCTGTGTGACCCACTGATGTTCCCAGAGTCTGAGCCACACCACAAATGGCAGGATGGAGAAGGGAATGCAGACTTGGGTTATATCCCTACCATAGACTCATAGAACCTGACCGCATGGAAACAGACCTTTCCGTCCAACTCATCCATGCTGACCAGTTATCCCAAATTGGTGAGGCCACTTCTGAAATATTGTGTTCAATTCTGGCCTTCTTGCTATCAGGAGGATGTTAACGTTGAAAGGGTTCAGAAAAGATGCACAAGGATGTTGCCAGGCTTGGAGGGTTTGAGCTCCACGGAGAGTCATAGAGCCTTAGAATCATGGAGATGTACATACGGAAACAGACCATTCATTCCAAATTGTCCATGCTGACTAGACATCCAATCCTTAACGAGTCCCACTTGCCAGCATTTGGCCCAAATCCCTCAATCCCTTCCTATTCATATACCCATCCAGATGCCATTTTGAATGTTGTCATTGTAGCAGCCTCCACCACTTCCTTTAAAAGCACATTCCATACATGCGCCACCCTCTGCGTGAAAAAGTTGCCCCTTAGGTCCCTTTTCTCACCGTAAACCTGTGCCTGCTAGTTCTGGACTCCCCCATCCAGGGAAAAAAAACCTTGTCTATTTCCTCTCTCCTTGCCCTCATGATTTTATAAACCCGTATAATGTCACCCCTCACCCTCTGACACTCCAGAGAATGTAGCCCTATATTGGTCAGAGCATTGAGTATATGAATTGGGAGGTCTCTGTCCAATGGTCACTTACTGTTCCCTTCAATAATTCTATAACTGGAAGTATATGACATAGCTAAAGGACAAAAATACAACAGATAATTGTATTTGAATCTCGGAGGCTTGCACATTGAATATATAACCATTTAATAACACTAGATAGATCTCTGTCCCTTCTCAAGTTCCAGTCCTGATAAATGCCTTGCAGATCTGAAAGCCTTGAGAGACAGAGAGAATCTGAAACCGCTTCTATTTGATTCATTTCCTCTTTTTCCAGCTGCTATCTTGAATAGTTTTACCCTTCCCCCTCTCATTCCCCGTCTCCAAGCCAGGATGAGGAATGGAAAGGGGAGACATTGATTTGCTCTGAAACTGGCCTCGTCCCGCGTGGTGACGTTCGCGATGGAGGGCGGGGCGTCGTGAAGGAGCCAATAGGAATCGCAGCGCCGAGCGGCGATGTCGCTGTGTTCTAAGTCCTTTTGGCCAACGGCCCGTACGTCGCACTGACCAATTGCAAACCCTGGAGAACCTGAAAGGAGTCTGGTCCTCCTGCTAATCAGAGCTCACCTATTGTCTAAATGAGCTCGGGAAGCTGCTACTACTTCTCTGAATGAAGATAGAGCTTCACCCCAGACTGCAACTTCCTTCCTCTGTCCAACATCTGTGAGTACGGCGCTTTTTTTCTCCACCCTTCCCATCCTTTTCAATTTCTTTTCTCATTCTGGGGTTAAACTGATATCCCAGCCTTACCTCAGCTTCTCAGAGCACATCTCTGTTATGCTAATCCCAGTATACAGGCGTGTCAGACCGGTTCTGAAGCAGGTAAAACCTGGCCAGGTGGAGCCATTTCTGCTCTTCAAGACTGTTTTGAGCGCACTGACTGGTGGGTGTTCAGGGAGATGACAAATGATAGCGATTCCATCAATTTAGAGGAGTACATGGTGTCGGCGATTTCCTACCTTAGCAAGTGTATTGACGGTGTAATTGTGTTCAAGACCATCACTTCTTGCCCCAACCAGAAGCCATGAATGACTGCAAAGGTGTGTGCAGTGCTGAGGGCCTGTGATTCGACCTTCATAGCAGATGACAAGGTGGGCCTGACAACAGTGAGGGCCAACCTGACCCAGGCATCAAAGAGTCAAAATGTGCATACACACAGAAAATACACAGCCACTTTCAGGACAGCAGTGATAAACTGAGCGTGTGGAAGGGCACCCAGGCCATCACTAACCACCGAACAGCATTGCCTGGTTGTGCTGGTGGTGCCTCCCCACTGCTGGATGAGTTGAACAACTTTTTATGCATAATTTGAGGCTCAAAATGATGTGGCAGTGAGGAACTCTAACCCCCACCCCCCCTCACAACCCACCTCCCAATTCAGTCTCTCACGACCAGACTGTGCAACAGTTTCTTCCCCCAAACCATCTGACTCCTTAATACTGTATGATTGGACTCTTTTTCTATCTGAAATTTTTTGCACAACTTCGAATTGCTGCTAGAAAAATGTCTATTCTTTATCATTCTTTTATTATGCTGTAACTTGTGTGTTTTGCACTCTGGTCCCTCGAAGTAGAGGAGATGACAGAAACATTGGACGCTGCTGAGAGAGCGTTCTCAAAATTAATCCTGGGAATTGACGTGTTTGCTAATGATGCAATGTTGAGTAGCTTAGTTGAGCATTCGTTCGAGTTTGGAAGAATGAGAGGAGATCTTAATGAATAAATATCAGAATCTTAGTGGGCCTGAAATGTTAGTTGCCAAAAAGGTAGTGCTCATTTTTGGGAGAGTCTCAGACCAGAAGGAATAGCCTCTAATCTTAAGCGTTTGCATATTTATTATGGAGATGATGTGGATATCTTCTCTCAGCGGTTAATGAATGACAGGGCTACTGAAGTTCTATCACTAAGTATAGTCAAGGCATATGGTGGGCAGAATTTTAATCAATAAGGGAATCAATAATAAGGCATGAATGTGGATTTTTGGATTATAATATTAATAAATGGTGGAGCAGATTCAATGGGCTGAATGGATTATTTTGGTCAAAGATTTTATAAACATCCTGTGGGATCTTGACAGGGCAGATATGGATAAAGTGCTTCAACCTATGCACGATATTCAGACCTAGGGTTCCACAGGAACCAGAATTGTCTATTTTGAATTTCTATCCTGTGCAGATGGTGATGCTTCCTGTAATCTCCTTTTACAGGATATGAGAAAGGGAAGGAATTGCAGCCAGAAATATCAAAACAAGATCTGATAGAGACAATCATCATCAGCCTTTGAATCTCTCAGGATTTATTATTTCTCTGCTGCCCTGTCTGCTTCAAAAGGTTTCAAACATCAGTGAGACTGAGGCACACTGAGTGAGAGTGTCGCAGTGAACTGACTGTGGGAAGAGCTCTAAGCGGATACACAGCCTGAAATAGTAACATCCCATTTGCAGTGACAAGAGACAGAACACATTCCGTGTGTGAGTGGTCTTTCAACTGATTGTCAAACCTGGAGAGAGACCAGGACTTCCACGTGATGGAGAAACCATGGAAATGTGAGGATTGGAGGAAAGACTTCAAATTCCTGTGTCTGCTTGATTCCCATCATCGTGGTCACACCGGGGAGAGGCCATTCACCTGCTCAGCGTATGGGAAGGCATTCGTTCACCTATCCACCTAGTGACTCACCGGCGGGTTCACACCGGGGAGAAGCCATTAATTTGCTCAGTGTGTGAGAAGGTCTTCACCCATTCGACTTCTCTGCTAACTCACCAGCACATTCACACCAGCGAGAAGCCATTCTCCTGCTCCACCTGCAGGGAGCACAGATTCCTCCGCCCCGCAGATACAGCAGTGCGTTCACACCGGGGAAAGACCATTTACCTGCTCAGTGTGTGGGAAGGCCTTCAGTCGGTCGTCCCATCTGCTGAGACACCTCTTCAGCCACACCGAGTAGAGAGTTTTTAAACTCTTTATGTAGGTGTGACTTGTATTTATATTCAAGATAGCACACATTCACTGGTCAGTTGAGCATCTATTAAGAGGCTCTTAACGATTTGGAACATGCAGTGACATCAGGAGGTATATACCTGAAATGTTTGACTCTTTGAACAAATCTGAGTTGGAAAGTGTGGTACTATAAGAAGTACAGCAGGCCAGGCAGCATCCGAGGGGCAGGAGAGTTTCAAGCATAAGCCCTACATCACATTCCAGTGCCATACTTTTTGACACTGACTTTCTAGTATCTGCAGTCACTCGACTGCTCTGAGTCTGTGACGAAATCTGCCCCGTGTAAAGATTAGCTCCACTTTCTCCTTTCTCAGTAAGGCTGTCAGGATGACTACATGGGTAAAAGAGAGAGCTCTTCCAGTGCTGAAGGTTGGACAATTAAATTTAGGTAAAATAAAGTTTCTTACTGCGGCTACAATCCTGGTAGCTTATGTGAGAAATGCCTCAAGGTATTTGGACATTGTCAGAATCTGGTGACCAACTGAGATCCATGGTTTGAACCACACAACAAGTGGCAGGATGGAGGGGGGAATGTAGACATGGGTTATGTCCCTACCATAGAGCCATAAAACTCCACTGCACAGAAACAGACCTTTCAGTCCAACACGTCTATGCCGACCAGATATCCCAAATTGATGAGGCTATTTCTGGAATACTATGTTCAGCTCCAGTCTCTCTGCTTTGGGAAGGATTTAACACTTAAACGATTCAGAAAAAGTTTACAAGGCTGTTGCCAAGATTGAAGAGTTTGAGGTAAAGAGAGAGGATGAATAGGCTGGGATTGGTTTTCTCTGAAGCATCAGAAGTTGAGGGGTGACCTTACTAAGGTTAAAAAATCATGAGTGGTATGGATAGGGTGAATACTGATGTTGTTTCCCCAGTGTGGGCGACTCCAAACCCACCCACCCCCACACCCCCGCCCCCGGATAAGGAATGGAAAGAGACATTGCTTTGTTCCCAGATGACGCCCAGAGGGAGGGAGTCTCCCTTTGAAACAGGTAGATAAGATAGTGAAGAACATGTTTGTTATGCCTTCATTTTTTGGTTAGAGCATTCAGTATAGGAGTTGGGAGGTCGTGTTGCAGCTGTACAGGAAGTTGGTAAGGCCACTTTTGGAATATTGCGTGCAATTCTGGTCTCCTTCCTATTGAAAGAATGTTATGAAACTTGAAATGATTCAGAAAAGATTTACAAGAATGTTGCTAGGGTTGGAGGATTTGAGCTATATTGAGAGGCTGAAAAGTCTGGGGCTGTTTTCCCTGGAGTGTCGGAGGCTAAGTGACCTTATAGGGGATTATAAAATAAGGGGCATGGGTAGGATAGAAATATTGGAACACAGACTTTAACCTAATACTTTCAATGCATTATCTGAGCTGAGATGGCACCTATTGTTAAAGCTATCTTGAGAATGTAACTTTTAAAAAGTTGTGGGATTTACATATGAAGGAAACAAAACTAATGTGATCTTTTGAATTGGTGGGGGGTAAATGACATCTGATTCACTCATATCCTTTTTAGGGAAGGAAATTGCCGTTGTGGGAAAGGATTCACTCAGTTGTCCTAGCTGCATTCTTTACCCAGTCTGGCCTACATGTGACTTCAGACCCACAGCAGAATGGTTGACTCTTGATTGCCCCTCTTCCCCCCAGGGAGACATTTACTTGAATGGCAGCACGGTGGCTCAGTAGTTACCACTGCTGCTTCACAGCACCGAAGTTCCCGGTTCGATTCCAGCCTCGGGTGGCTGTCAGTGTGGAATTTGCACGTTCTCCGTGTCTGCGTGGGTTTCCTCAGAGTGCTCCGGTTTCCTCCCACAGTACAAGTATGTGCAGGTCAGGTGAATTGTCCATGTTAAATTGCCCATTGTGTTAGGTGCATTAGTCAGAGAGAAATGGGTCTGGGTGTGTTACTCTTCGGAGGGTTGGTGTGGACTGGTTGGGCTGAAGAGCCTGTTTCCACACTGTAGGGAATTTAACTAATCTAACCATATCCGAACTTAACCGTATCTCTCTAAACCCTTCCTATTCATATACCTATCCAGATTCCTATTAAACATTGTAAATGCACCAGCCTCCCCCACTTCGCCTGGCAGTTCATTCCGTACACACAACACCCTCTGTGCGAAAAAGTTGCCTCTTCGGACCATTTTAAATATTTCTCCCCTCACCTTAAACCGATGTCCTCCAGTTTACAACTTCATCTGCCCTGGTGAAAAGACTTACAAAAGTTGAGCAGCCAGACAAAATGCAAAAAGAATACAACGTCGAGCCACAGGGAAAAATAAAATTGTGGCTCCAGCCGTTTTTTCTCCTTTTGGCCTTTAGATTCTTTACATCTGTCAGTAACAGTCACCAAAGCGCACACTGCGCATGCTCCGAGGTGTCGGCGAGGAAGGCGCATGCTCACCGGTGTCAGCAAAGTAGTACGCATGCTCCTCGAAGTCCGAAGACCGGCACGCGACTTCCTTTAGATGGACCAATGGTAAAGCCTGGAGGACCGGATGGAGATTGGTCCTCCTGCCAGTTCGAGCACCCCTATTGTCTGAATGCAGAAGGAGGAGAATGAGCTTCTGTCGCTGCTGTGAAGATTGAGCTTCACCCCAGATTGTAACTTCCTTCTTCTGTCTAATATCTGTGAGTACAGCACTTTCTTTTCTCATCCCCTTTTCCATTTAGTTTTCATTTTGGTGTTCAATTATAGTCATAGAGATGGACAATACGGAAACAGACCCTTCGGTCCAACTCGTCCATGTCGGCCAGATATTGCAACCACAGCGCCTGTAGACCCGGGTTCAATACCCGACTCAGGCGACTGACTGTGTGGAGTTTGCACGTTCTCCCCGTGTCTGCGTGGGTTTCCTCCGGGTGCTCCGGTTTCCTCCCACAGTCCAAAGATGTGCGGGTCAGGTGAATTGGCCAAGCTAAATTGCCCGTAGTGTTAGGTAAGGGGTAAATGTAGGGGTATGGGTGGGTTGCGCTTCGGCGGGTCGGTGTGGACTTGTTGGGCCGAAGGGCCTGTTTCCACACTGTAAGTCTAATCTCGTCCTGCTTGCCAGCACCCAGCCGATATCCCTGTTCATGTAGTGTTGATTTGCAGCAGCTGAAAGGAAAGGGAGTGATTCTCTGGGGTGCAGACAGACTCTGGAAATGTTGGACACAGTTGGCAAACACATGGCAAATGCAGTACCTCAATGTGAAGCTATAGCCTTTGTTGTGCAGAAAGGAGGTGCGTTTTTAAATGTGATACATTGGGATGTGGAGAAAGTGAGGATTGCAGATGCTGAAGATCAGAGTCGCAGTGTGGCATTGGAAAAATACAGCTAGTCAGGAAGTATGAGAGTTCATGTTTTGGGCACGAGCCCTTCATGAAGGATGATGTGTAGATGTACAATGGGACCTCAGTGTCCTTCTGCACCAGTCACTGCCAGTTGTCAGACAGGTGCAGCAAGCAATCAGCAAGGCAAGTGGTATATTAGCAAGAGGAATTGAGTTCAGAAGTGGGGATGTCTTGCTGCAGTTAGGGGGTCATTGAACATATTCACTGCTGAGTTCATCTGATATTTTGAACAACAGTGAAATGGATGTTTATGGGGGATGTCAAGAAAATGGTTTCAAGACCAGTATAGAACTGTTCCAGTGTCAGACAGCACAGAAACAGACCCTTCAGTCCAACCAGTCCATGCTGACTATGTTCTCAAACTAAACTAGTCCCACCGGCCAGTATTTGGTCCATATCCTCTGAATCTTTCCTATTCAGATACCTATCCAAATGTCCTTTAAGTGCGATAACTGCACCTGCATCCACCACTTCCTCTGAACATTCATTCCACACATGAACCACTCTCTGTGTAAAATGAAAAATAGTGTCCCTCGTGTCTTTCAAATCTTTCTCCTCTCTCCTTCAAAATTTGTTCCCTAATCTTGAAACCCCCACCCAAGGGAAAGGACACCTGCCATTCATGTTAGCTATATCAGTCATGATTTAACCAACCTCAGCAATGTCACCTCTCAACCTCCTATGTTCCAATGAAAACTGTCCCAGCCTATCCACCAAATTGTAGGTATTTTCATATCCAGTTATGATCTGTGCAATACTGGTCCAGGCTTGGAAAATCAAATATCCTAATCCTGCTCCCAATTCTCACCCTCTGTGTCCAGGACAGCAAGAGACCATAAGACATAGGAGTTGAGATTAGGCCATTCAGCCCATCAGGTCTGCTGATAGCACACAATCGCAGCTGACAAGTTTCTCAGCCCCATTCTCCTGCTTTCTCCCCGTAACTCTTGATCCTCAAGAACCTGTCTACCTCCGTCTTAAATATTCTCAATGACCTGTCCTTTACAGCCTTCTGTGGCAATGAATTCCAAAGATTCACCACTTTCTGGATGAAGAAGTTTCTCCTTATCGCTGTTCCAAAAGGGCCTTCCCTTTACTGTAAGGCTGTGCCTTCAGGTTCTTGTCTCTCCTACCAATGGAAACATCTTCCCAACGTTCAGTCTGTCCAGGCCATTCAGTATTCTGTATGTTTCAATTAGAGTGTGGGCCTGTGGATCAACATGAACCAGACCCTTCAGGATGAGATGCAGCAGGAATTAGGTTCAGCAAAGTGAGAATGGAGGGAATGTGTGTGGGAAGGAGATTTTCAGCTTCTAGGGAATAAGAGAGGAAAGAGAGTTTGCTATAAATGGGAATTGAGCAGATGAGTCATTGGGCCAAGGAGTGGGAGATGGAGTTTAATTTAGCCAAATGTGAGGAGTTGCATTTTGGTCAAGCAATCCAGGCAGAACTGACACAGTTGAGGGGAGTGTTGCTGAACAAAGACCTTGGAGTGCAGGTTCATAATTATTTGAAAGTGGAGTCTTGGGTAGCTAGGGTAGTAAAGAAGGCATTCGGTATGCTTTCCTTTATTGGTCAGAACATTGAGTATGGGAGTTGGGTGTTCATGTGGCCGCTGTACACGAAATTGGTTGGGCCACTTTTGAAACACTGCATTCAATTCTGGTCTCCTTGATATAGGAAAGATGTTGTGAAACTTTGAAAGAGGTTGCAAAAGATTTACAAGGCTGTTACCAGAGTTGGAGGGTTTGAACTACTGGGAGAGGCAGAATAGGCCAGGGATATTTTCCCTGGAGCATCAGAGACTGATGGATGACCTTATTGAGGTTGTAACGGGCATGGATAGGGTGAGTACCCAAGATCTTTTCCCCAGGATGGTGCAGTCCAAAACTAGACGGTGCATATTTGAGGTGAGAGGAGAATGATTCACAAGTGTGGTTGTGAAGACTGGACCTTCAGAACAGCTGTCAAAGATGTTTTGCCCTGACTGGGAGCAGAAGTTGTAACAGTGAAATCTTTCATTTAAGAGCAAACAACTGAGTGAGTCCGTCTATCCCAGATTTTGGTGGAAAGTGGGAATTCGTTGCTGTTGGGCGAGATAACACCTCAAGATTAGGGGGAGTAGCTTTCAAACAAGGATTAGGAGGAACTGTTTTTCCTGGAGAGTAGTGAATCTGTGGAATTTTCTGCCCAGTGAAGCAGTAGAGGCCACTTCAGTATATTGAAGACACAGTTGGATGGGTTTATGCATGGTTGGTGAATTAAGGATAGCTTTGACAATGCAGGGAGGAGGAACTGCGATGGTGGATTGATCAGCCATGATCTTAATGAATGGCAGAGTAGGCCTGACAGGACAAGTGGCCTACTCCTGCTTTTATTACTGTGGAACTATAACCCTGCATTTCCAATGGCTAACCCAGCTTCAGGATGACAAGGATTGTATCCTGAATATTGAGGGGATAGTCAAATGGGAAGCGAGGTAAAGGTCGAGGGTTGGCACAGCTAATCAAAGCATTGATCCCAGGGTAGTCTGGTGTCAGCTCAGATTTCAGGTCCTGATTTCTCTCTCCTCTGTTGATCTCCCTGTTCGCTAAGAATAAGATGTTAGTCTGTCAGCTCTGCTGGATTTCTGCTGAAGCTTTGACACCCATTTTACACCATTTGGAACAATAAAACATTGAAGTCAATCGAGACCCAACCCGCCATCTCTCAGCCTGTCAACCATCCAGATACAGTGTTGTCAGAGCAGGGAATCAAACAAGAAAAACGAAACAAAATTAGAAATAAATAGATACTTGTGCTTAATGTTTGTTCACTAGTAAGTAAACCAGAATAGGGTTCTCCCACGTTACTTATAGTGCCCTATTTTGAGGAATTCTGTCCCTTACATCTACTATTAGTACCCAGCTATAAATTACAACAACATTTACAACCACAGAAATAAAGCATCTGTTATCTCAATGTCTGTGTGATATGCAGCACAGAAATAGACATTTTATTTCTGTCATGCGTTTGTGTGTATACACAAGTCCATGGCAATGAATTTGTGTTTGCAGCATTATATTTGCTGATACATTCTATTTTGCTCCTAAAATGAACAATCTCCAGGTAGTCAATACATGTAGTATTATGTAAATTCAACTTTGAAAATAGAACCAGGCTGACTCAAGGTTAGGATAGACAGGCTCTGATCTCACACCTTTCATGCATTGTCTGAGCTGAAACAGAGTCGTAGAGATGTACAGCACAGAAACAGACCCTGCGATCCAACTTGTCCATGCTGACTAGATATCCCAACCTAACTCGTCCAACCTTCCCACACCCAGCCCATATCCCTCCAAACCTTTGCTATTCATACATTCCATCCAGATCCCTTTCAAATGTTGCAATTGTACTAGCCTCCACCTCTTCCTCTTGCAGAACATTCCATACACGTACCACCCTCTTTGTGAAAAAGTTGCCCCTTAGGTCTCTTTTATATCTTTCCCCTCTCACCCTAAACCTCTGCCTTCTAGTTCTGCCCTCCGGTTCGGGTGGATTAGTCAGAGGGTGAATGTAGAGGAATGGGTGTGGACTCGTTGGGCCGAAATGCTTGCTTCCACACTATGGGGATTTGTTGAAGGGAAGAGATTTTCCCAACTGTGCGGCGGCAGTCTGGAGCGGGCGTAATGCGGGTCAGTCTGACACCGACCGCAGCAGGCGCAGTGAGGGCCAGCCGGATGCCGTCCGACCGCAGCAGGCGCAGTGAGGGCCAGCCGGACGCCGGCCGTCTGGAGTAGGCACAGTGAGTGTCAGCCGGATGCTGCCGTCTGGAGTAGGCACAGTGAGGGTCAGCCGGATGCTGCCGTCCCTCCGGAGCAGGTCCGTCGGATGCCGGCCATCTGGACCAGGCGTAATGCGGGTCAGTCGCACGCCGGCGTCCGGAGCCGGTGCAGTGCGGGGCTGTGTGTTGGCCTAGGTCTGATCTTGTGAATCATTATTAATGTCACAACGTGGAAGTGGCCCTGTAAGTTTCAGAGTGAAATTCTTTCCGTCTGGGTAACTCTTTATCCTGGGGGCGAGAGAGAGAAGGGAGGGACCTTTGTTCACTTGAGCAACTGGAATGAATCCAGGGAGGGAGCAAACTCAGGTATGAATCTTAATTATCCGGGTGAGTGAAGATGGAAGTATAGGATGGGGTTGTTTTCCCTAGTGCGGCAGAGTCTGAGGGGTGACTCACTGAGTAGAATTGCTTGTTCGGAGTTTCTACTCCGACTGACAGTGATGACATTTATAATCTCTTTTTACAGAGTATTTGAAGATAGAAGTTTCAAATCAACAGATGAAGGACTTATGCCCAAAACATCAACTCTCCTGCTCCTCAGATGCTGCCTGACCTGATGTGCTTTTCCAGCACACTTCTCGACTCACTGTACAGCATCTGCAGTCCTTGCTTTGACATCAATATCTGACAGTCACTCAATCCATCAGGACCTCAGCTATTTTCAACTTAAATTCTGTGAGAAGGAGCAAAGCTTTTTGGTTCCTGTTTCAGTACATTTTCAGCATCAGTGGGACTGGATGAGAGACCCGACTGTTGAACCGCACTGAGTGTGGAGCCTGGAAGAGTGATACGGCCAGGAACGAGGAATTCACGGCGGGGAGGAGCTATACACGTGTTTGTGTGAAGCTGAAGCTTTGGCCGTGGAGAATCCCGAGGAATCTCGCCCTGTGGAGAAACCGTGGAAGTGTGGCGACTGTGGAAAAGGCTTCCGTGTCCCGTCTGCCCTGGAGATTCATCAGCTCAGTCACACCAGGGAGAGGCCATTCTCCTGCACGGCCGCCACCCTGCTGAGGCACCAGCAGGTCCACACGGGGGAGAGGCCATTCTCCCGCCCCGAGTGCGGGAAGGGCTTTACCCAGGCCTCCTCCATACTGACCCACCAGCGGGTCCACACAGGAGAGAGGCCCTTCAACTGTCCCGAGTGTGGGAAGGGATTCAGTCAAGTGGGCACCATGCGGGAGCACCATCTGCTCCACACCGGGGAGAGGCCCTTCAGCTGCCCCGAGTGCTGGAAAGCTTTCAGTGATTCCTCTGCCCTGCTGAGGCATCAGCTGGTCCACACGGGGTAATGGCCTTTCAGTTTGATTTGTGAACACTGTGTCAGGGAGGTGGTGTGCCCAGTGTTTGGGTAAATGCTCAGCTCTCCCCAATGTGAGAATGAAAACACAAGCTGTTCATCACTCGATTTAAACACAAAGCCGCTTCCCTCTGCTGGTGACTGCGTGGTGTGAATAACATTATACCGATATTTTTACAACATAATCAAGAGATTACCAGTTTTGTGTTTCAATCTATCAGGGGGTTCCAGCTCCTCCTGTCATAGCAGAGTGACAGCGGGTTAATATATGTTATTTGTTAACTTCCATGGAGCAGTTTCTCATCGGCCCTTTCGTTTCTTGGTCCAGAAAGAGTTATTGCTGACTCATGAAGCTATCAAAGTTCTGGAGTTTACAGGACCACACCACATTCCTCTCTGCCTCCGCCAGGAATAACGATTGCTCCTGAGATACTCGCAGTTCCTGACATTCCTTGGTATCCCCAAATACAATCCATATGTCAGGAAATCACTGGTGCTGCCCTGACATCAGATAGTCACTGTTGGAACAGAGGAATTATGGGGAGAAAATGAAGAAATCCGAAGTGCAAAGAGACTTGGGAGTTCAAGTCCAGTGTTTTCTCAATGTAAACTTGCAGGTTGAGATGCACTTTCGCCTGCAACTGCCGAATGTGTGACACCAGCCCATTTACCTATTCCCTCCTCGCTATCTAAGGGGCCAAACTTACCTTCCAGGTGAAGTGGCACTTTACCTGCACTACCCACAACTCAGTGTACTGCATTTACTGCTCACAATATAGGCTCATCTCCATTGGGGAAAACGAAGCATAAACTGGGTGACTGCTTCGCAGAACATCTACGTTCTGCCTGCAAAAAAGACCCTGAGCTTCCAGTTGCCTGCCAATACCACACCCCATCCTATTCCCTGGCCAACATCTCTGTCTCAGGTTTGCTGTATTGTCCCAGCGAAGCTCAGCACCAGCAGAACGAAGAGCACCGAATATTCCACTTGGGGACCATACATCCCTCCGGTCCCAATATCGAATTCAATAATTCTAGGGCCTGAACGAGACTCTTTTCACTGTCCCGCGTCAGTAAAAGTCCCTGAGAACATCAGAGACACGTCGCAGCGCTGTCAGAGGAGGGGAAGCTGAAATGGAACCACACGCTGCTCATGGGCACATTTCACTATCCCCAACTCACCGCCGCAACTCTTGGGAGAGGAAAGGGAACAAACACCAAAACGCAGTCTCCGTTTTGTGAATCTTCAGAAAATAAGAAACTTATTCATCCCTTCGGATTTTCTATCCTTGGCTGACAGGAATAGGTTTGTCACTCTTTTAGGAGAACATTGCAAGTGGATGCTTTGCAGAAAAGCACCACAATACAATCTGACAGTGACACCTGATTAATCAGACCTGGGTGTTTTCGATCTTTGAATGTGATGTGCTCCAGAACATTGTTGTTCACAGTTTATATTACTTTTCTTCCCAGTCCCCTGTATCACTTGCTGAAAATGTTTAATTTGCGTCTTGTAATCCTTTCACTGTCTGCTAATGAGAACAGCATTTCTTTGCTTTACCTAAATTACTTTGATCTTGCATACGTCAAGCCTCAAGCTAATTTCACTGGAAACCTCCTCCAGTTCAAAAGCCACCTGATAATGATAGCTCTGTTTTCTGTCACGTAACCAATTTCAGATCGATGTTGTTATTGTCGCTTTTACTACTTCAGGTCCCGATTTCGCTCACAGGGCTAGAACAGAACAGTTATAAAATACATTTACCAATCTACGTTCATCCTATCGATTGTATTCACATCATCAACACTTCTCATCAAAATAACTCCAGAGACTTGCATCACAATTTTCTGTGAACATTTCTACTTTAGCTTTCCTGAAAGAACCCCAAATTTCTTTATGTGTTTTCTTATTTTCGGCCCTAATTATTAATCTCTCTTTACATGGAAATGGATCTTTCCCACCCGCTCTACCTCTCATCAATGTGTGCAGTTCAGTTCAGTTTTCCATTAGCCTCCGCTGTTCTGATCAAATCCAGGAGAACAGGAAGCATTGGGGTTATGGTGCAGACATGACAAGCCCAATACTCACCTTTCCTGTTGGACCCATTCCATGAGAAATATTAGACAACAACTTGGGGTCTCTGGTTGTGGCTGAAAAACGTTGCTGCCTTAGACATCCTTTGAGATTCCCCCGACCAGGTTGGAATCCTGCTGAATTTGTTTACTTCGCTGGCGATTTTCAATGACTTCCTGTTGGCTGCATCATCGCTCAAACTTCACAAAACTCTTCTCAATAAAGCCATGTTTTCTCACATCAGGGAATTTATTGCCATGCAGGAAACTCGAGTTCTGAACAAAAAACATAGCACACCCAAAACGTCAGCTCCGTTTACCTTTCCACAGATGCTGCTCGACCCGTTTGCTTTCTGTAGTATTCGCTGTGTTTGTTCTACACAAATGCTGAATTCAATTAAAGAACTTCAAACCCTGTACTCTGGTAACTGACCCTGGTCAGTGGCAATAGGTTCTTCTGTCCATTCCCACCACTTCTTCTCCCATCATTGCCAACAGCCCCTGGATATCTCCAGTTAAACTTCTTCGCTGCAAAGAGTACATTCCCAAACTTGGGAATGTCTCCACAAAGTGGAAATGCCTCATCCATGAACATGATGCAAGTGTTACATGAGGGAAGAGATGTTGGCAAAAAGTTGTCAGTTAGCAGATGTTAAAATGTTCAGGAAATAAAACAGACATCCGAGTCTCCAGCTTTGTGAATCTTGAGAAACTCTTTGCGAAGTGGAATTAGAGGAGAATGAAGGATGAACTGTTCGACTGAGCAGAGACAGTCCAGACATCGTCCCCTTGTTTAAGACACCGGGAGATTGACTCTATTATTCTCGGGACATGAACTGAACAGAAACATTGAAAAAATTCTCGTTCATGCACATCAGGAAAACAAACCCCTTCTTGGCTCCACATCAATGTGAAAAGTCAGGAACAGGCAAAACACTGAAAGGCACGATGGGCGATGGCCCCGGTGTTGGAGGGCTAATTCCTCGTGACATGGATGTGCCTGCCGATGGTGGGATCAGATTGTCCACCCAACCCACCCCCCGCCCACACCCCCCCACCCAACCCCCGTCTTCACAATGA
The DNA here is from genome assembly GCF_020745735.1 of Hemiscyllium ocellatum. Lineage (NCBI taxonomy): Eukaryota > Metazoa > Chordata > Chondrichthyes > Orectolobiformes > Hemiscylliidae > Hemiscyllium > Hemiscyllium ocellatum. Next base: position 735,915 of record NW_026867518.1, read on the forward strand.
ATGGCGTAGGATTTATTATACAAAAGTAGAGGGCAATGATAATTCTGGGCACGGGAGGCTGAATTGTGAATGAAAACAGCCTCCTCGAAGAGATTGCACAAGCGGCAGTAAGAAGACTTTCACCAGTACATAAATCAATGTAATGTTTTGAAACCAAATGCTCGCGATGCGATCTCTGTAACATTGGGGAGATTGGAGAGTCAAGTCACATCTCCGGGACTAACCTGCGCGCCTTTATTGGAAAAAAGCGCGGACCGGACCCGGAAGCTGGTGTAGCGCAAGCTTACCTGGGTCGGTTTTCTTTCCCATAAAGGCGCGCAGGAGAGTCCCAGAGATGTGACTTGACTCTCCAGTCTTCCCAATGTGATAGAGATCGCTTCGGGAGCAATGGATACAAAAGTATTAAATTTAAACTGTTAAACAAACATAACCGCGTCTGCAAACAGACACTGCCAAAAAGCCCTGACCTGCTCCACTGAGAGAGTGAGGATTGTTCACTCTTTTGTAGCGGCAGAAGCAATCATCCCAACACATGCAAACAAATCTGCATCAGGACGCTATTTCAACGAACTACTTCACATTGCAGTGCCCAGGAACAACGAAGATCAAGAAACAACTGTACAGCGCATTAAGACCCGTTGAAAACTGCTTCCCTGACCGGGAATCGAACCCGGGCCGCGGCGGTGAAAGCGCCAAATCCTAACCACTAGACCACCAGGGAAACGTAAATCCGCTCTTGTAGCTGTGCTGAAAATTGCCTCGCTGCCTGGGAATCGAATCCGGGCTGCGGCAGGAAGAAGACTTTATCCGATCTCTATCACATTGGGGAGACTGGAGAGTCAAGTCACATCTCCGGGACTCACCTGCGCGCCTTTATTGGAAAAAAGCGCGGACCGGACCCGGAAGCTGGTGTAGCGCAAGCTTACCTGGGTAGGTTTTTTTTCCGATAAAGGCGCGCAGGAGAGTCCCAGAGATGTGACTTGACTCTCCAGTCTTCCCAATGTGATAGAGATCGCTTCGGGAGCAATGGATACAAAAGTATTAAATTTAAACTGTTAAACAAACATAACCGCGTCTGCAAACAGACACTGCCAAAAAGCCCGGACCTGCTCCACTGAGAGAGTGAGGATTGTTCACTCTTTTGTAGCGGCAGAAGCAATCATCCCAACACATGCAAACAAATCTGCATCAGGATGCTATTTCAACGAACTACTTCACATTGCAGTGCCCAGGAACAACGAAGATCAAGAAACAACTGTACAGCGCATTAAGACCCGTTGAAAACTGCTTCCGTGACCGGGAATCGAACCCGGGCCGCGGCGGTGAAAGCGCCAAATCCTAACCACTAGACCACCAGGGAGACGTAAATCCGCTCTTGTAGCTGTGCTGAAAATTGCCTCGCTGCCTGGGAATCGAATCCGGGCTGCGGCAGGAAGAAGACTTTATCCGATCTCTATCACATTGGGGAGACTGGAGAGTCAAGTCACATCTCCGGGACTCACCTGCGCGCCTTTATTGGAAAAAAGCGCGGACCGGACCCGGAAGCTGGTGTAGCGCAAGCTTACCTGGGTAGGTTTTTTTTCCGATAAAGGCGCGCAGGAGAGTCCCAGAGATGTGACTTGACTCTCCAGTCTTCCCAATGTGATAGAGATCGCTTCGGGAGCAATGGATACAAAAGTATTAAATTTAAACTGTTAAACAAACATAACCGCGTCTGCAAACAGACACTGCCAAAAAGCCCGGACCTGCTCCACTGAGAGAGTGAGGATTGTTCACTCTTTTGTATCGGCAGAAGCAATCATCCCAACACATGCAAACAAATCTGCATCAGGATGCTATTTCAACGAACTACTTCACATTGCAGTGCCCAGGAACAACGAAGATCAAGAAACAACTGTACAGCGCATTAAGACCCGTTGAAAACTGCTTCCCTGACCGGGAATCGAACCCGGGCCGCGGCGGTGAAAGCGCCAAATCCTAACCACTAGACCACCAGGGAGACGTAAATCCGCTCTTGTAGCTGTGCTGAAAATTGCCTCGCTGCCTGGGAATCGAATCCGGGCTGCGGCAGGAAGAAGACTTTATCCGATCTCTATCACATTGGGGAGACTGGAGAGTCAAGTCACATCTCCGGGACTCACCTGCGCGCCTTTATTGGAAAAAAGCGCGGACCGGACCCGGAAGCTGGTGTAGCGCAAGCTTACCTGGGTCGGTTTTTTTTCCGATAAAGGCGCGCAGGAGAGTCCCAGAGATGTGACTTGACTCTCCAGTCTTCCCAATGTGATAGAGATCGCTTCGGGAGCAATGGATACAAAAGTATTAAATTTAAACTGTTAAACAAACATAACCGCGTCTGCAAACAGACACTGCCAAAAAGCCCGGACCTGCTCCACTGAGAGAGTGAGGATTGTTCACTCTTTTGTAGCGGCAGAAGCAATCATCCCAACACATGCAAACAAATCTGCATCAGGATGCTATTTCAACGAACTACTTCACATTGCAGTGCCCAGGAACAACGAAGATCAAGAAACAACTGTACAGCGCATTAAGACCCGTTGAAAACTGCTTCCCTGACCGGGAATCGAACCCGGGCCGCGGCGGTGAAAGCGCCAAATCCTAACCACTAGACCACCAGGGAGACGTAAATCCGCTCTTGTAGCTGTGCTGAAAATTGCCTCGCTGCCTGGGAATCGAATCCGGGCTGCGGCAGGAAGAAGACTTTATCCGATCTCTATCACATTGGGGAGACAGGAGAGTCAAGTCACATCTCCGGGACTCACCTGCGCGCCTTTATTGGAAAAAAGCGCGGACCGGACCCGGAAGCTGGTGTAGCGCAAGCTTACCTGGGTAGGTTTTTTTTCCGATAAAGGCGCGCAGGAGAGTCCCAGAGATGTGACTTGACTCTCCAGTCTTCCCAATGTGGTAGAGATCGCTTCGGGAGCAATGGATACAAAAGTATTAAATTTAAACTGTTAAACAAACATAACCGCGTCTGCAAACAGACACTGCCAAAAAGCCCTGACCTGCTCCACTGAGAGAGTGAGGATTGTTCACTCTTTTGTAGCGGCAGAAGCAATCATCCCAACACATGCAAACAAATCTGCATCAGGATGCTATTTCAACGAACTACTTCACATTGCAGTGCCCAGGAACAACGAAGATCAAGAAACAACTGTACAGCGCATTAAGACCCGTTGAAAACTGCTTCCCTGACCGGGAATCGAACCCGGGCCGCGGCGGTGAAAGCGCCAAATCCTAACCACTAGACCACCAGGGAGACGTAAATCCGCTCTTGTAGCTGTGCTGAAAATTGCCTCGCTGCCTGGGAATCGAATCCGGGCTGCGGCAGGAAGAAGACTTTATCCGATCTCTATCACATTGGGGAGACTGGAGAGTCAAGTCACATCTCCGGGACTCACCTGCGCGCCTTTATTGGAAAAAAGCGCGGACCGGACCCGGAAGCTGGTGTAGCGCAAGCTTACCTGGGTAGGTTTTTTTTCCGATAAAGGCGCGCAGGAGAGTCCCAGAGATGTGACTTGACTCTCCAGTCTTCCCAATGTGATAGAGATCGCTTCGGGAGCAATGGATACAAAAGTATTAAATTTAAACTGTTAAACAAACATAACCGCGTCTGCAAACAGACACTGCCAAAAAGCCCGGACCTGCTCCACTGAGAGAGTGAGGATTGTTCACTCTTTTGTAGCGGCAGAAGCAATCATCCCAACACATGCAAACAAATCTGCATCAGGATGCTATTTCAACGAACTACTTCACATTGCAGTGCCCAGGAACAACGAAGATCAAGAAACAACTGTACAGCGCATTAAGACCCGTTGAAAACTGCTTCCGTGACCGGGAATCGAACCCGGGCCGCGGCGGTGAAAGCGCCAAATCCTAACCACTAGACCACCAGGGAGACGTAAATCCGCTCTTGTAGCTGTGCTGAAAATTGCCTCGCTGCCTGGGAATCGAATCCGGGCTGCGGCAGGAAGAAGACTTTATCCGATCTCTATCACATTGGGGAGACTGGAGAGTCAAGTCACATCTCCGGGACTCACCTGCGCGCCTTTATTGGAAAAAAGCGCGGACCGGACCCGGAAGCTGGTGTAGCGCAAGCTTACCTGGGTAGGTTTTTTTTCCGATAAAGGCGCGCAGGAGAGTCCCAGAGATGTGACTTGACTCTCCAGTCTTCCCAATGTGATAGAGATCGCTTCGGGAGCAATGGATACAAAAGTATTAAATTTAAACTGTTAAACAAACATAACCGCGTCTGCAAACAGACACTGCCAAAAAGCCCGGACCTGCTCCACTGAGAGAGTGAGGATTGTTCACTCTTTTGTAGCGGCAGAAGCAATCATCCCAACACATGCAAACAAATCTGCATCAGGATGCTATTTCAACGAACTACTTCACATTGCAGTGCCCAGGAACAACGAAGATCAAGAAACAACTGTACAGCGCATTAAGACCCGTTGAAAACTGCTTCCCTGACCGGGAATCGAACCCGGGCCGCGGCGGTGAAAGCGCCAAATCCTAACCACTAGACCACCAGGGAGACGTAAATCCGCTCTTGTAGCTGTGCTGAAAATTGCCTCGCTGCCTGGGAATCGAATCCGGGCTGCGGCAGGAAGAAGACTTTATCCGATCTCTATCACATTGGGGAGACTGGAGAGTCAAGTCACATCTCCGGGACTCACCTGCGCGCCTTTATTGGAAAAAAGCGCGGACCGGACCCGGAAGCTGGTGTAGCGCAAGCTTACCTGGGTAGGTTTTTTTTCCGATAAAGGCGCGCAGGAGAGTCCCAGAGATGTGACTTGACTCTCCAGTCTTCCCAATGTGATAGAGATCGCTTCGGGAGCAATGGATACAAAAGTATTAAATTTAAACTGTTAAACAAACATAACCGCGTCTGCAAACAGACACTGCCAAAAAGCCCGGACCTGCTCCACTGAGAGAGTGAGGATTGTTCACTCTTTTGTAGCGGCAGAAGCAATCATCCCAACACATGCAAACAAATCTGCATCAGGATGCTATTTCAACGAACTACTTCACATTGCAGTGCCCAGGAACAACGAAGATCAAGAAACAACTGTACAGCGCATTAAGACCCGTTGAAAACTGCTTCCCTGACCGGGAATCGAACCCGGGCCGCGGCGGTGAAAGCGCCAAATCCTAACCACTAGACCACCAGGGAGACGTAAATCCGCTCTTGTAGCTGTGCTGAAAATTGCCTCGCTGGCGATTTTCAATGACTTCCTGTTGGCTGCATCATCGCTCAAACTTCACAAAACTCTTCTCAATAAAGCCATGTTTTCTCACATCAGGGAATTTATTGCCATGCAGGAAACTCGAGTTCTGAACAAAAAACATAGCACACCCAAAACGTCAGCTCCGTTTACCTTTCCACAGATGCTGCTCGACCCGTTTGCTTTCTGTAGTATTCGCTGTGTTTGTTCTACACAAATGCTGAATTCAATTAAAGAACTTCAAACCCTGTACTCTGGTAACTGACCCTGGTCAGTGGCAATAGGTTCTTCTGTCCATTCCCACCACTTCTTCTCCCATCATTGCCAACAGCCCCTGGATATCTCCAGTTAAACTTCTTCGCTGCAAAGAGTACATTCCCAAACTTGGGAATGTCTCCACAAAGTGGAAATGCCTCATCCATGAACATGATGCAAGTGTTACATGAGGGAAGAGATGTTGGCAAAAAGTTGTCAGTTAGCAGATGTTAAAATGTTCAGGAAATAAAACAGACATCCGAGTCTCCAGCTTTGTGAATCTTGAGAAACTCTTTGCGAAGTGGAATTAGAGGAGAATGAAGGATGAACTGTTCGACTGAGCAGAGACAGTCCAGACATCGTCCCCTTGTTTAAGACACCGGGAGATTGACTCTATTATTCTCGGGACATGAACTGAACAGAAACATTGAAAAAATTCTCGTTCATGCACATCAGGAAAACAAACCCCTTCTTGGCTCCACATCAATGTGAAAAGTCAGGAACAGGCAAAACACTGAAAGGCACGATGGGCGATGGCCCCGGTGTTGGAGGGCTAATTCCTCGTGACATGGATGTGCCTGCCGATGGTGGGATCAGATTGTCCACCCAACCCACCCCCCCGCCCACACCCCCCCACCCAACCCCCGTCTTCACAATGAATGGCGTAGGATTTATTATACAAAAGTAGAGGGCAATGATAATTCTGGGCACGGGAGGCTGAATTGTGAATGAAAACAGCCTCCTCGAAGAGATTGCACAAGCGGCAGTAAGAAGACTTTCACCAGTACATAAATCAATGTAATGTTTTGAAACCAAATGCTCGCGATGCGATCTCTGTAACATTGGGGAGATTGGAGAGTCAAGTCACATCTCCGGGACTAACCTGCGCGCCTTTATTGGAAAAAAGCGCGGACCGGACCCGGAAGCTGGTGTAGCGCAAGCTTACCTGGGTCGGTTTTCTTTCCCATAAAGGCGCGCAGGAGAGTCCCAGAGATGTGACTTGACTCTCCAGTCTTCCCAATGTGATAGAGATCGCTTCGGGAGCAATGGATACAAAAGTATTAAATTTAAACTGTTAAACAAACATAACCGCGTCTGCAAACAGACACTGCCAAAAAGCCCTGACCTGCTCCACTGAGAGAGTGAGGATTGTTCACTCTTTTGTAGCGGCAGAAGCAATCATCCCAACACATGCAAACAAATCTGCATCAGGATGCTATTTCAACGAACTACTTCACATTGCAGTGCCCAGGAACAACGAAGATCAAGAAACAACTGTACAGCGCATTAAGACCCGTTGAAAACTGCTTCCCTGACCGGGAATCGAACCCGGGCCGCGGCGGTGAAAGCGCCAAATCCTAACCACTAGACCACCAGGGAGACGTAAATCCGCTCTTGTAGCTGTGCTGAAAATTGCCTCGCTGCCTGGGAATCGAATCCGGGCTGCGGCAGGAAGAAGACTTTATCCGATCTCTATCACATTGGGGAGACTGGAGAGTCAAGTCACATCTCCGGGACTCACCTGCGCGCCTTTATTGGAAAAAAGCGCGGACCGGACCCGGAAGCTGGTGTAGCGCAAGCTTACCTGGGTCGGTTTTCTTTCCCATAAAGGCGCGCAGGAGAGTCCCAGAGATGTGACTTGACTCTCCAGTCTTCCCAATGTGATAGAGATCGCTTCGGGAGCAATGGATACAAAAGTATTAAATTTAAACTGTTAAACAAACATAACCGCGTCTGCAAACAGACACTGCCAAAAAGCCCTGACCTGCTCCACTGAGAGAGTGAGGATTGCTCACTCTTTTGTAGCGGCAGAATCAATCTTCCCAACACATGCAAACAAATCTGCATCAGGATGCTATTTCAACGAACTACTTCACATTGCAGTGCCCAGGAACAACGAAGATCAAGAAACAACTGTACAGCGCATTAAGACCCGTTGAAAACTGCTTCCCTGACCGGGAATCGAACCCGGGCCGCGGCGGTGAAAGCGCCAAATCCTAACCACTAGACCACCAGGGAGACGTAAACCCGCTCTTGTAGCTGTGCTGAAAATTGCCTCGCTGCCTGGGAATCGAATCCGGGCTGCGGCAGGAAGAAGACTTTATCCGATCTCTATCACATTGGGGAGACTGGAGAGTCAAGTCACATCTCCGGGACTCACCTGCGCGCCTTTATTGGAAAAAAGCGCGGACCGGACCCGGAAGCTGGTGTAGCGCAAGCTTACCTGGGTAGGTTTTCTTTCCCATAAAGGCGCGCAGGAGAGTCCCAGAGATGTGACTTGACTCTCCAGTCTTCCCAATGTGATAGAGATCGCTTCGGGAGCAATGGATACAAAAGTATTAAATTTAAACTGTTAAACAAACATAACCGCGTCTGCAAACAGACACTGCCAAAAAGCCCTGACCTGCTCCACTGAGAGAGTGAGGATTGCTCACTCTTTTGTAGCGGCAGAATCAATCTTCCCAACACATGCAAACAAATCTGCATCAGGATGCTATTTCAACGAACTACTTCACATTGCAGTGCCCAGGAACAACGAAGATCAAGAAACAACTGTACAGCGCATTAAGACCCGTTGAAAACTGCTTCCCTGACCGGGAATCGAACCCGGGCCGCGGCGGTGAAAGCGCCAAATCCTAACCACTAGACCACCAGGGAGACGTAAATCCGCTCTTGTAGCTGTGCTGAAAATTGCCTCGCTGCCTGGGAATCGAATCCGGGCTGCGGCAGGAAGAAGACTTTATCCGATCTCTATCACATTGGGGAGACTGGAGAGTCAAGTCACATCTCCGGGACTCACCTGCGCGCCTTTATTGGAAAAAAGCGCGGACCGGACCCGGAAGCTGGTGTAGCGCAAGCTTACCTGGGTAGGTTTTTTTTCCGATAAAGGCGCGCAGGAGAGTCCCAGAGATGTGACTTGACTCTCCAGTCTTCCCAATGTGATAGAGATCGCTTCGGGAGCAATGGATACAAAAGTATTAAATTTAAACTGTTAAACAAACATAACCGCGTCTGCAAACAGACACTGCCAAAAAGCCCGGACCTGCTCCACTGAGAGAGTGAGGATTGTTCACTCTTTTGTATCGGCAGAAGCAATCATCCCAACACATGCAAACAAATCTGCATCAGGATGCTATTTCAACGAACTACTTCACATTGCAGTGCCCAGGAACAACGAAGATCAAGAAACAACTGTACAGCGCATTAAGACCCGTTGAAAACTGCTTCCCTGACCGGGAATCGAACCCGGGCCGCGGCGGTGAAAGCGCCAAATCCTAACCACTAGACCACCAGGGAGACGTAAATCCGCTCTTGTAGCTGTGCTGAAAATTGCCTCGCTGCCTGGGAATCGAATCCGGGCTGCGGCAGGAAGAAGACTTTATCCGATCTCTATCACATTGGGGAGACTGGAGAGTCAAGTCACATCTCCGGGACTCACCTGCGCGCCTTTATTGGAAAAAAGCGCGGACCGGACCCGGAAGCTGGTGTAGCGCAAGCTTACCTGGGTAGGTTTTTTTTCCGATAAAGGCGCGCAGGAGAGTCCCAGAGATGTGACTTGACTCTCCAGTCTTCCCAATGTGATAGAGATCGCTTCGGGAGCAATGGATACAAAAGTATTAAATTTAAACTGTTAAACAAACATAACCGCGTCTGCAAACAGACACTGCCAAAAAGCCCGGACCTGCTCCACTGAGAGAGTGAGGATTGTTCACTCTTTTGTAGCGGCAGAAGCAATCATCCCAACACATGCAAACAAATCTGCATCAGGATGCTATTTCAACGAACTACTTCACATTGCAGTGCCCAGGAACAACGAAGATCAAGAAACAACTGTACAGCGCATTAAGACCCGTTGAAAACTGCTTCCCTGACCGGGAATCGAACCCGGGCCGCGGCGGTGAAAGCGCCAAATCCTAACCACTAGACCACCAGGGAGACGTAAATCCGCTCTTGTAGCTGTGCTGAAAATTGCCTCGCTGCCTGGGAATCGAATCCGGGCTGCGGCAGGAAGAAGACTTTATCCGATCTCTATCACATTGGGGAGACTGGAGAGTCAAGTCACATCTCCGGGACTCACCTGCGCGCCTTTATTGGAAAAAAGCGCGGACCGGACCCGGAAGCTGGTGTAGCGCAAGCTTACCTGGGTAGGTTTTTTTCCGATAAAGGCGCGCAGGAGAGTCCCAGAGATGTGACTTGACTCTCCAGTCTTCCCAATGTGATAGAGATCGCTTCGGGAGCAATGGATACAAAAGTATTAAATTTAAACTGTTAAACAAACATAACCGCGTCTGCAAACAGACACTGCCAAAAAGCCCGGACCTGCTCCACTGAGAGAGTGAGGATTGTTCACTCTTTTGTAGCGGCAGAAGCAATCATCCCAACACATGCAAACAAATCTGCATCAGGATGCTATTTCAACGAACTACTTCACATTGCAGTGCCCAGGAACAACGAAGATCAAGAAACAACTGTACAGCGCATTAAGACCCGTTGAAAACTGCTTCCCTGACCGGGAATCGAACCCGGGCCGCGGCGGTGAAAGCGCCAAATCCTAACCACTAGACCACCAGGGAGACGTAAATCCGCTCTTGTAGCTGTGCTGAAAATTGCCTCGCTGCCTGGGAATCGAATCCGGGCTGCGGCAGGAAGAAGACTTTATCCGATCTCTATCACATTGGGGAGACTGGAGAGTCAAGTCACATCTCCGGGACTCACCTGCGCGCCTTTATTGGAAAAAAGCGCGGACCGGACCCGGAAGCTGGTGTAGCGCAAGCTTACCTGGGTAGGTTTTTTTTCCGATAAAGGCGCGCAGGAGAGTCCCAGAGATGTGACTTGACTCTCCAGTCTTCCCAATGTGATAGAGATCGCTTCGGGAGCAATGGATACAAAAGTATTAAATTTAAACTGTTAAACAAACATAACCGCGTCTGCAAACAGACACTGCCAAAAAGCCCGGACCTGCTCCACTGAGAGAGTGAGGATTGTTCACTCTTTTGTAGCGGCAGAAGCAATCATCCCAACACATGCAAACAAATCTGCATCAGGATGCTATTTCAACGAACTACTTCACATTGCAGTGCCCAGGAACAACGAAGATCAAGAAACAACTGTACAGCGCATTAAGACCCGTTGAAAACTGCTTCCCTGACCGGGAATCGAACCCGGGCCGCGGCGGTGAAAGCGCCAAATCCTAACCACTAGACCACCAGGGAGACGTAAATCCGCTCTTGTAGCTGTGCTGAAAATTGCCTCGCTGCCTGGGAATCGAATCCGGGCTGCGGCAGGAAGAAGACTTTATCCGATCTCTATCACATTGGGGAGACTGGAGAGTCAAGTCACATCTCCGGGACTCACCTGCGCGCCTTTATTGGAAAAAAGCGCGGACCGGACCCGGAAGCTGGTGTAGCGCAAGCTTACCTGGGTAGGTTTTTTTTCCGATAAAGGCGCGCAGGAGAGTCCCAGAGATGTGACTTGACTCTCCAGTCTTCCCAATGTGATAGAGATCGCTTCGGGAGCAATGGATACAAAAGTATTAAATTTAAACTGTTAAACAAACATAACCGCGTCTGCAAACAGACACTGCCAAAAAGCCCGGACCTGCTCCACTGAGAGAGTGAGGATTGTTCACTCTTTTGTAGCGGCAGAAGCAATCATCCCAACACATGCAAACAAATCTGCATCAGGATGCTATTTCAACGAACTACTTCACATTGCAGTGCCCAGGAACAACGAAGATCAAGAAACAACTGTACAGCGCATTAAGACCCGTTGAAAACTGCTTCCGTGACTGGGAATCGAACCCGGGCCGCGGCGGTGAAAGCGCCAAATCCTAACCACTAGACCACCAGGGAAACGTAAATCCGCTCTTGTAGCTGTGCTGAAAATTGCCTCGCTGCCTGGGAATCGAATCCGGGCTGCGGCAGGAAGAAGACTTTATCCGATCTCTATCACATTGGGGAGACTGGAGAGTCAAGTCACATCTCCGGGATTCACCTGCGCGCCTTTATTGGAAAAAAGCGCGGACCGGACCCGGAAGCTGGTGTAGCGGAAGCTTACCTGGGTAGGTTTTTTTTCCGATAAAGGCGCGCAGGAGAGTCCCAGAGATGTGACTTGACTCTCCAGTCTTCCCAATGTGATAGAGATCGCTTCGGGAGCAATGGATACAAAAGTATTAAATTTAAACTGTTAAACAAACATAACCGCGTCTGCAAACAGACACTGCCAAAAAGCCCGGACCTGCTCCACTGAGAGAGTGAGGATTGTTCACTCTTTTGTAGCGGCAGAAGCAATCATCCCAACACATGCAAACAAATCTGCATCAGGATGCTATTTCAACGAACTACTTCACATTGCAGTGCCCAGGAACAACGAAGATCAAGAAACAACTGTACAGCGCATTAAGACCCGTTGAAAACTGCTTCCCTGACCGGGAATCGAACCCGGGCCGCGGCGGTGAAAGCGCCAAATCCTAACCACTAGACCACCAGGGAGACGTAAATCCGCTCTTGTAGCTGTGCTGAAAATTGCCTCGCTGCCTGGGAATCGAATCCGGGCTGCGGCAGGAAGAAGACTTTATCCGATCTCTATCACATTGGGGAGACTGGAGAGTCAAGTCACATCTCCGGGATTCACCTGCGCGCCTTTATTGGAAAAAAGCGCGGACCGGACCCGGAAGCTGGTGTAGCGCAAGCTTACCTGGGTCGGTTTTTTTTCCGATAAAGGCGCGCAGGAGAGTCCCAGAGATGTGACTTGACTCTCCAGTCTTCCCAATGTGATAGAGATCGCTTCGGGAGCAATGGATACAAAAGTATTAAATTTAAACTGTTAAACAAACATAACCGCGTCTGCAAACAGACACTGCCAAAAAGCCCGGACCTGCTCCACTGAGAGAGTGAGGATTGTTCACTCTTTTGTAGCGGCAGAAGCAATCATCCCAACACATGCAAACAAATCTGCATCAGGATGCTATTTCAACGAACTACTTCACATTGCAGTGCCCAGGAACAACGAAGATCAAGAAACAACTGTACAGCGCATTAAGACCCGTTGAAAACTGCTTCCCTGACCGGGAATCGAACCCGGGCCGCGGCGGTGAAAGCGCCAAATCCTAACCACTAGACCACCAGGGAGACGTAAATCCGCTCTTGTAGCTGTGCTGAAAATTGCCTCGCTGCCTGGGAATCGAATCCGGGCTGCGGCAGGAAGAAGACTTTATCCGATCTCTATCACATTGGGGAGACTGGAGAGTCAAGTCACATCTCCGGGACTCACCTGCGCGCCTTTATTGGAAAAAAGCGCGGACCGGACCCGGAAGCTGGTGTAGCGCAAGCTTACCTGGGTAGGTTTTCTTTCCCATAAAGGCGCGCAGGAGAGTCCCAGAGATGTGACTTGACTCTCCAGTCTTCCCAATGTGATAGAGATCGCTTCGGGAGCAATGGATACAAAAGTATTAAATTTAAACTGTTAAACAAACATAACCGCGTCTGCAAACAGACACTGCCAAAAAGCCCTGACCTGCTCCACTGAGAGAGTGAGGATTGCTCACTCTTTTGTAGCGGCAGAATCAATCTTCCCAACACATGCAAACAAATCTGCATCAGGATGCTATTTCAACGAACTACTTCACATTGCAGTGCCCAGGAACAACGAAGATCAAGAAACAACTGTACAGCGCATTAAGACCCGTTGAAAACTGCTTCCCTGACCGGGAATCGAACCCGGGCCGCGGCGGTGAAAGCGCCAAATCCTAACCACTAGACCACCAGGGAGACGTAAATCCGCTCTTGTAGCTGTGCTGAAAATTGCCTCGCTGCCTGGGAATCGAATCCGGGCTGCGGCAGGAAGAAGACTTTATCCGATCTCTATCACATTGGGGAGACTGGAGAGTCAAGTCACATCTCCGGGACTCACCTGCGCGCCTTTATTGGAAAAAAGCGCGGACCGGACCCGGAAGCTGGTGTAGCGCAAGCTTACCTGGGTAGGTTTTTTTTCCGATAAAGGCGCGCAGGAGAGTCCCAGAGATGTGACTTGACTCTCCAGTCTTCCCAATGTGATAGAGATCGCTTCGGGAGCAATGGATACAAAAGTATTAAATTTAAACTGTTAAACAAACATAACCGCGTCTGCAAACAGACACTGCCAAAAAGCCCGGACCTGCTCCACTGAGAGAGTGAGGATTGTTCACTCTTTTGTAGCGGCAGAAGCAATCATCCCAACACATGCAAACAAATCTGCATCAGGATGCTATTTCAACGAACTACTTCACATTGCAGTGCCCAGGAACAACGAAGATCAAGAAACAACTGTACAGCGCATTAAGACCCGTTGAAAACTGCTTCCCTGACCGGGAATCGAACCCGGGCCGCGGCGGTGAAAGCGCCAAATCCTAACCACTAGACCACCAGGGAGACGTAAATCCGCTCTTGTAGCTGTGCTGAAAATTGCCTCGCTGCCTGGGAATCGAATCCGGGCTGCGGCAGGAAGAAGACTTTATCCGATCTCTATCACATTGGGGAGACTGGAGAGTCAAGTCACATCTCCGGGACTCACCTGCGCGCCTTTATTGGAAAAAAGCGCGGACCGGACCCGGAAGCTGGTGTAGCGCAAGCTTACCTGGGTAGGTTTTTTTTCCGATAAAGGCGCGCAGGAGAGTCCCAGAGATGTGACTTGACTCTCCAGTCTTCCCAATGTGATAGAGATCGCTTCGGGAGCAATGGATACAAAAGTATTAAATTTAAACTGTTAAACAAACATAACCGCGTCTGCAAACAGACACTGCCAAAAAGCCCGGACCTGCTCCACTGAGAGAGTGAGGATTGTTCACTCTTTTGTAGCGGCAGAAGCAATCATCCCAACACATGCAAACAAATCTGCATCAGGATGCTATTTCAACGAACTACTTCACATTGCAGTGCCCAGGAACAACGAAGATCAAGAAACAACTGTACAGCGCATTAAGACCCGTTGAAAACTGCTTCCGTGACCGGGAATCGAACCCGGGCCGCGGCGGTGAAAGCGCCAAATCCTAACCACTAGACCACCAGGGAGACGTAAATCCGCTCTTGTAGCTGTGCTGAAAATTGCCTCGCTGCCTGGGAATCGAATCCGGGCTGCGGCAGGAAGAAGACTTTATCCGATCTCTATCACATTGGGGAGACTGGAGAGTCAAGTCACATCTCCGGGACTCACCTGCGCGCCTTTATTGGAAAAAAGCGCGGACCGGACCCGGAAGCTGGTGTAGCGCAAGCTTACCTGGGTCGGTTTTCTTTCCCATAAAGGCGCGCAGGAGAGTCCCAGAGATGTGACTTGACTCTCCAGTCTTCCCAATGTGATAGAGATCGCTTCGGGAGCAATGGATACAAAAGTATTAAATTTAAACTGTTAAACAAACATAACCGCGTCTGCAAACAGACACTGCCAAAAAGCCCTGACCTGCTCCACTGAGAGAGTGAGGATTGCTCACTCTTTTGTAGCGGCAGAATCAATCTTCCCAACACATGCAAACAAATCTGCATCAGGATGCTATTTCAACGAACTACTTCACATTGCAGTGCCCAGGAACAACGAAGATCAAGAAACAACTGTACAGCGCATTAAGACCCGTTGAAAACTGCTTCCCTGACCGGGAATCGAACCCGGGCCGCGGCGGTGAAAGCGCCAAATCCTAACCACTAGACCACCAGGGAGACGTAAACCCGCTCTTGTAGCTGTGCTGAAAATTGCCTCGCTGCCTGGGAATCGAATCCGGGCTGCGGCAGGAAGAAGACTTTATCCGATCTCTATCACATTGGGGAGACTGGAGAGTCAAGTCACATCTCCGGGACTCACCTGCGCGCCTTTATTGGAAAAAAGCGCGGACCGGACCCGGAAGCTGGTGTAGCGCAAGCTTACCTGGGTAGGTTTTCTTTCCCATAAAGGCGCGCAGGAGAGTCCCAGAGATGTGACTTGACTCTCCAGTCTTCCCAATGTGATAGAGATCGCTTCGGGAGCAATGGATACAAAAGTATTAAATTTAAACTGTTAAACAAACATAACCGCGTCTGCAAACAGACACTGCCAAAAAGCCCTGACCTGCTCCACTGAGAGAGTGAGGATTGCTCACTCTTTTGTAGCGGCAGAATCAATCTTCCCAACACATGCAAACAAATCTGCATCAGGATGCTATTTCAACGAACTACTTCACATTGCAGTGCCCAGGAACAACGAAGATCAAGAAACAACTGTACAGCGCATTAAGACCCGTTGAAAACTGCTTCCCTGACCGGGAATCGAACCCGGGCCGCGGCGGTGAAAGCGCCAAATCCTAACCACTAGACCACCAGGGAGACGTAAATCCGCTCTTGTAGCTGTGCTGAAAATTGCCTCGCTGCCTGGGAATCGAATCCGGGCTGCGGCAGGAAGAAGACTTTATCCGATCTCTATCACATTGGGGAGACTGGAGAGTCAAGTCACATCTCCGGGACTCACCTGCGCGCCTTTATTGGAAAAAAGCGCGGACCGGACCCGGAAGCTGGTGTAGCGCAAGCTTACCTGGGTAGGTTTTTTTTCCGATAAAGGCGCGCAGGAGAGTCCCAGAGATGTGACTTGACTCTCCAGTCTTCCCAATGTGATAGAGATCGCTTCGGGAGCAATGGATACAAAAGTATTAAATTTAAACTGTTAAACAAACATAACCGCGTCTGCAAACAGACACTGCCAAAAAGCCCGGACCTGCTCCACTGAGAGAGTGAGGATTGTTCACTCTTTTGTATCGGCAGAAGCAATCATCCCAACACATGCAAACAAATCTGCATCAGGATGCTATTTCAACGAACTACTTCACATTGCAGTGCCCAGGAACAACGAAGATCAAGAAACAACTGTACAGCGCATTAAGACCCGTTGAAAACTGCTTCCCTGACCGGGAATCGAACCCGGGCCGCGGCGGTGAAAGCGCCAAATCCTAACCACTAGACCACCAGGGAGACGTAAATCCGCTCTTGTAGCTGTGCTGAAAATTGCCTCGCTGCCTGGGAATCGAATCCGGGCTGCGGCAGGAAGAAGACTTTATCCGATCTCTATCACATTGGGGAGACTGGAGAGTCAAGTCACATCTCCGGGACTCACCTGCGCGCCTTTATTGGAAAAAAGCGCGGACCGGACCCGGAAGCTGGTGTAGCGCAAGCTTACCTGGGTAGGTTTTTTTTCCGATAAAGGCGCGCAGGAGAGTCCCAGAGATGTGACTTGACTCTCCAGTCTTCCCAATGTGATAGAGATCGCTTCGGGAGCAATGGATACAAAAGTATTAAATTTAAACTGTTAAACAAACATAACCGCGTCTGCAAACAGACACTGCCAAAAAGCCCGGACCTGCTCCACTGAGAGAGTGAGGATTGTTCACTCTTTTGTAGCGGCAGAAGCAATCATCCCAACACATGCAAACAAATCTGCATCAGGATGCTATTTCAACGAACTACTTCACATTGCAGTGCCCAGGAACAACGAAGATCAAGAAACAACTGTACAGCGCATTAAGACCCGTTGAAAACTGCTTCCCTGACCGGGAATCGAACCCGGGCCGCGGCGGTGAAAGCGCCAAATCCTAACCACTAGACCACCAGGGAGACGTAAATCCGCTCTTGTAGCTGTGCTGAAAATTGCCTCGCTGCCTGGGAATCGAATCCGGGCTGCGGCAGGAAGAAGACTTTATCCGATCTCTATCACATTGGGGAGACTGGAGAGTCAAGTCACATCTCCGGGACTCACCTGCGCGCCTTTATTGGAAAAAAGCGCGGACCGGACCCGGAAGCTGGTGTAGCGCAAGCTTACCTGGGTAGGTTTTTTTCCGATAAAGGCGCGCAGGAGAGTCCCAGAGATGTGACTTGACTCTCCAGTCTTCCCAATGTGATAGAGATCGCTTCGGGAGCAATGGATACAAAAGTATTAAATTTAAACTGTTAAACAAACATAACCGCGTCTGCAAACAGACACTGCCAAAAAGCCCGGACCTGCTCCACTGAGAGAGTGAGGATTGTTCACTCTTTTGTAGCGGCAGAAGCAATCATCCCAACACATGCAAACAAATCTGCATCAGGATGCTATTTCAACGAACTACTTCACATTGCAGTGCCCAGGAACAACGAAGATCAAGAAACAACTGTACAGCGCATTAAGACCCGTTGAAAACTGCTTCCCTGACCGGGAATCGAACCCGGGCCGCGGCGGTGAAAGCGCCAAATCCTAACCACTAGACCACCAGGGAGACGTAAATCCGCTCTTGTAGCTGTGCTGAAAATTGCCTCGCTGCCTGGGAATCGAATCCGGGCTGCGGCAGGAAGAAGACTTTATCCGATCTCTATCACATTGGGGAGACTGGAGAGTCAAGTCACATCTCCGGGACTCACCTGCGCG
Source organism: Hemiscyllium ocellatum (assembly GCF_020745735.1). Taxonomy (NCBI): domain Eukaryota; kingdom Metazoa; phylum Chordata; class Chondrichthyes; order Orectolobiformes; family Hemiscylliidae; genus Hemiscyllium; species Hemiscyllium ocellatum. Next base: position 753,806 of record NW_026867518.1, read on the forward strand.
CCTTTATTGGAAAAAAGCGCGGACCGGACCCGGAAGCTGGTGTAGCGCAAGCTTACCTGGGTAGGTTTTTTTTCCGATAAAGGCGCGCAGGAGAGTCCCAGAGATGTGACTTGACTCTCCAGTCTTCCCAATGTGATAGAGATCGCTTCGGGAGCAATGGATACAAAAGTATTAAATTTAAACTGTTAAACAAACATAACCGCGTCTGCAAACAGACACTGCCAAAAAGCCCGGACCTGCTCCACTGAGAGAGTGAGGATTGTTCACTCTTTTGTAGCGGCAGAAGCAATCATCCCAACACATGCAAACAAATCTGCATCAGGATGCTATTTCAACGAACTACTTCACATTGCAGTGCCCAGGAACAACGAAGATCAAGAAACAACTGTACAGCGCATTAAGACCCGTTGAAAACTGCTTCCCTGACCGGGAATCGAACCCGGGCCGCGGCGGTGAAAGCGCCAAATCCTAACCACTAGACCACCAGGGAGACGTAAATCCGCTCTTGTAGCTGTGCTGAAAATTGCCTCGCTGCCTGGGAATCGAATCCGGGCTGCGGCAGGAAGAAGACTTTATCCGATCTCTATCACATTGGGGAGACTGGAGAGTCAAGTCACATCTCCGGGACTCACCTGCGCGCCTTTATTGGAAAAAAGCGCGGACCGGACCCGGAAGCTGGTGTAGCGCAAGCTTACCTGGGTAGGTTTTTTTTCCGATAAAGGCGCGCAGGAGAGTCCCAGAGATGTGACTTGACTCTCCAGTCTTCCCAATGTGATAGAGATCGCTTCGGGAGCAATGGATACAAAAGTATTAAATTTAAACTGTTAAACAAACATAACCGCGTCTGCAAACAGACACTGCCAAAAAGCCCGGACCTGCTCCACTGAGAGAGTGAGGATTGTTCACTCTTTTGTAGCGGCAGAAGCAATCATCCCAACACATGCAAACAAATCTGCATCAGGATGCTATTTCAACGAACTACTTCACATTGCAGTGCCCAGGAACAACGAAGATCAAGAAACAACTGTACAGCGCATTAAGACCCGTTGAAAACTGCTTCCGTGACTGGGAATCGAACCCGGGCCGCGGCGGTGAAAGCGCCAAATCCTAACCACTAGACCACCAGGGAAACGTAAATCCGCTCTTGTAGCTGTGCTGAAAATTGCCTCGCTGCCTGGGAATCGAATCCGGGCTGCGGCAGGAAGAAGACTTTATCCGATCTCTATCACATTGGGGAGACTGGAGAGTCAAGTCACATCTCCGGGATTCACCTGCGCGCCTTTATTGGAAAAAAGCGCGGACCGGACCCGGAAGCTGGTGTAGCGGAAGCTTACCTGGGTAGGTTTTTTTTCCGATAAAGGCGCGCAGGAGAGTCCCAGAGATGTGACTTGACTCTCCAGTCTTCCCAATGTGATAGAGATCGCTTCGGGAGCAATGGATACAAAAGTATTAAATTTAAACTGTTAAACAAACATAACCGCGTCTGCAAACAGACACTGCCAAAAAGCCCGGACCTGCTCCACTGAGAGAGTGAGGATTGTTCACTCTTTTGTAGCGGCAGAAGCAATCATCCCAACACATGCAAACAAATCTGCATCAGGATGCTATTTCAACGAACTACTTCACATTGCAGTGCCCAGGAACAACGAAGATCAAGAAACAACTGTACAGCGCATTAAGACCCGTTGAAAACTGCTTCCCTGACCGGGAATCGAACCCGGGCCGCGGCGGTGAAAGCGCCAAATCCTAACCACTAGACCACCAGGGAGACGTAAATCCGCTCTTGTAGCTGTGCTGAAAATTGCCTCGCTGCCTGGGAATCGAATCCGGGCTGCGGCAGGAAGAAGACTTTATCCGATCTCTATCACATTGGGGAGACTGGAGAGTCAAGTCACATCTCCGGGATTCACCTGCGCGCCTTTATTGGAAAAAAGCGCGGACCGGACCCGGAAGCTGGTGTAGCGCAAGCTTACCTGGGTCGGTTTTTTTTCCGATAAAGGCGCGCAGGAGAGTCCCAGAGATGTGACTTGACTCTCCAGTCTTCCCAATGTGATAGAGATCGCTTCGGGAGCAATGGATACAAAAGTATTAAATTTAAACTGTTAAACAAACATAACCGCGTCTGCAAACAGACACTGCCAAAAAGCCCGGACCTGCTCCACTGAGAGAGTGAGGATTGTTCACTCTTTTGTAGCGGCAGAAGCAATCATCCCAACACATGCAAACAAATCTGCATCAGGATGCTATTTCAACGAACTACTTCACATTGCAGTGCCCAGGAACAACGAAGATCAAGAAACAACTGTACAGCGCATTAAGACCCGTTGAAAACTGCTTCCCTGACCGGGAATCGAACCCGGGCCGCGGCGGTGAAAGCGCCAAATCCTAACCACTAGACCACCAGGGAGACGTAAATCCGCTCTTGTAGCTGTGCTGAAAATTGCCTCGCTGCCTGGGAATCGAATCCGGGCTGCGGCAGGAAGAAGACTTTATCCGATCTCTATCACATTGGGGAGACTGGAGAGTCAAGTCACATCTCCGGGACTCACCTGCGCGCCTTTATTGGAAAAAAGCGCGGACCGGACCCGGAAGCTGGTGTAGCGCAAGCTTACCTGGGTAGGTTTTCTTTCCCATAAAGGCGCGCAGGAGAGTCCCAGAGATGTGACTTGACTCTCCAGTCTTCCCAATGTGATAGAGATCGCTTCGGGAGCAATGGATACAAAAGTATTAAATTTAAACTGTTAAACAAACATAACCGCGTCTGCAAACAGACACTGCCAAAAAGCCCTGACCTGCTCCACTGAGAGAGTGAGGATTGCTCACTCTTTTGTAGCGGCAGAATCAATCTTCCCAACACATGCAAACAAATCTGCATCAGGATGCTATTTCAACGAACTACTTCACATTGCAGTGCCCAGGAACAACGAAGATCAAGAAACAACTGTACAGCGCATTAAGACCCGTTGAAAACTGCTTCCCTGACCGGGAATCGAACCCGGGCCGCGGCGGTGAAAGCGCCAAATCCTAACCACTAGACCACCAGGGAGACGTAAATCCGCTCTTGTAGCTGTGCTGAAAATTGCCTCGCTGCCTGGGAATCGAATCCGGGCTGCGGCAGGAAGAAGACTTTATCCGATCTCTATCACATTGGGGAGACTGGAGAGTCAAGTCACATCTCCGGGACTCACCTGCGCGCCTTTATTGGAAAAAAGCGCGGACCGGACCCGGAAGCTGGTGTAGCGCAAGCTTACCTGGGTAGGTTTTTTTTCCGATAAAGGCGCGCAGGAGAGTCCCAGAGATGTGACTTGACTCTCCAGTCTTCCCAATGTGATAGAGATCGCTTCGGGAGCAATGGATACAAAAGTATTAAATTTAAACTGTTAAACAAACATAACCGCGTCTGCAAACAGACACTGCCAAAAAGCCCGGACCTGCTCCACTGAGAGAGTGAGGATTGTTCACTCTTTTGTAGCGGCAGAAGCAATCATCCCAACACATGCAAACAAATCTGCATCAGGATGCTATTTCAACGAACTACTTCACATTGCAGTGCCCAGGAACAACGAAGATCAAGAAACAACTGTACAGCGCATTAAGACCCGTTGAAAACTGCTTCCCTGACCGGGAATCGAACCCGGGCCGCGGCGGTGAAAGCGCCAAATCCTAACCACTAGACCACCAGGGAGACGTAAATCCGCTCTTGTAGCTGTGCTGAAAATTGCCTCGCTGCCTGGGAATCGAATCCGGGCTGCGGCAGGAAGAAGACTTTATCCGATCTCTATCACATTGGGGAGACTGGAGAGTCAAGTCACATCTCCGGGACTCACCTGCGCGCCTTTATTGGAAAAAAGCGCGGACCGGACCCGGAAGCTGGTGTAGCGCAAGCTTACCTGGGTAGGTTTTTTTTCCGATAAAGGCGCGCAGGAGAGTCCCAGAGATGTGACTTGACTCTCCAGTCTTCCCAATGTGATAGAGATCGCTTCGGGAGCAATGGATACAAAAGTATTAAATTTAAACTGTTAAACAAACATAACCGCGTCTGCAAACAGACACTGCCAAAAAGCCCGGACCTGCTCCACTGAGAGAGTGAGGATTGTTCACTCTTTTGTAGCGGCAGAAGCAATCATCCCAACACATGCAAACAAATCTGCATCAGGATGCTATTTCAACGAACTACTTCACATTGCAGTGCCCAGGAACAACGAAGATCAAGAAACAACTGTACAGCGCATTAAGACCCGTTGAAAACTGCTTCCGTGACCGGGAATCGAACCCGGGCCGCGGCGGTGAAAGCGCCAAATCCTAACCACTAGACCACCAGGGAGACGTAAATCCGCTCTTGTAGCTGTGCTGAAAATTGCCTCGCTGCCTGGGAATCGAATCCGGGCTGCGGCAGGAAGAAGACTTTATCCGATCTCTATCACATTGGGGAGACTGGAGAGTCAAGTCACATCTCCGGGACTCACCTGCGCGCCTTTATTGGAAAAAAGCGCGGACCGGACCCGGAAGCTGGTGTAGCGCAAGCTTACCTGGGTAGGTTTTTTTTCCGATAAAGGCGCGCAGGAGAGTCCCAGAGATGTGACTTGACTCTCCAGTCTTCCCAATGTGATAGAGATCGCTTCGGGAGCAATGGATACAAAAGTATTAAATTTAAACTGTTAAACAAACATAACCGCGTCTGCAAACAGACACTGCCAAAAAGCCCGGACCTGCTCCACTGAGAGAGTGAGGATTGTTCACTCTTTTGTAGCGGCAGAAGCAATCATCCCAACACATGCAAACAAATCTGCATCAGGATGCTATTTCAACGAACTACTTCACATTGCAGTGCCCAGGAACAACGAAGATCAAGAAACAACTGTACAGCGCATTAAGACCCGTTGAAAACTGCTTCCGTGACCGGGAATCGAACCCGGGCCGCGGCGGTGAAAGCGCCAAATCCTAACCACTAGACCACCAGGGAGACGTAAATCCGCTCTTGTAGCTGTGCTGAAAATTGCCTCGCTGCCTGGGAATCGAATCCGGGCTGCGGCAGGAAGAAGACTTTATCCGATCTCTATCACATTGGGGAGACTGGAGAGTCAAGTCACATCTCCGGGACTCACCTGCGCGCCTTTATTGGAAAAAAGCGCGGACCGGACCCGGAAGCTGGTGTAGCGCAAGCTTACCTGGGTAGGTTTTTTTTCCGATAAAGGCGCGCAGGAGAGTCCCAGAGATGTGACTTGACTCTCCAGTCTTCCCAATGTGATAGAGATCGCTTCGGGAGCAATGGATACAAAAGTATTAAATTTAAACTGTTAAACAAACATAACCGCGTCTGCAAACAGACACTGCCAAAAAGCCCGGACCTGCTCCACTGAGAGAGTGAGGATTGTTCACTCTTTTGTAGCGGCAGAAGCAATCATCCCAACACATGCAAACAAATCTGCATCAGGATGCTATTTCAACGAACTACTTCACATTGCAGTGCCCAGGAACAACGAAGATCAAGAAACAACTGTACAGCGCATTAAGACCCGTTGAAAACTGCTTCCCTGACCGGGAATCGAACCCGGGCCGCGGCGGTGAAAGCGCCAAATCCTAACCACTAGACCACCAGGGAGACGTAAATCCGCTCTTGTAGCTGTGCTGAAAATTGCCTCGCTGCCTGGGAATCGAATCCGGGCTGCGGCAGGAAGAAGACTTTATCCGATCTCTATCACATTGGGGAGACTGGAGAGTCAAGTCACATCTCCGGGACTCACCTGCGCGCCTTTATTGGAAAAAAGCGCGGACCGGACCCGGAAGCTGGTGTAGCGCAAGCTTACCTGGGTAGGTTTTTTTTCCGATAAAGGCGCGCAGGAGAGTCCCAGAGATGTGACTTGACTCTCCAGTCTTCCCAATGTGATAGAGATCGCTTCGGGAGCAATGGATACAAAAGTATTAAATTTAAACTGTTAAACAAACATAACCGCGTCTGCAAACAGACACTGCCAAAAAGCCCGGACCTGCTCCACTGAGAGAGTGAGGATTGTTCACTCTTTTGTAGCGGCAGAAGCAATCATCCCAACACATGCAAACAAATCTGCATCAGGATGCTATTGCAACGAACTACTTCACATTGCAGTGCCCAGGAACAACGAAGATCAAGAAACAACTGTACAGCGCATTAAGACCCGTTGAAAACTGCTTCCGTGACCGGGAATCGAACCCGGGCCGCGGCGGTGAAAGCGCCAAATCCTAACCACTAGACCACCAGGGAGACGTAAATCCGCTCTTGTAGCTGTGCTGAAAATTGCCTCGCTGCCTGGGAATCGAATCCGGGCTGCGGCAGGAAGAAGACTTTATCCGATCTCTATCACATTGGGGAGACTGGAGAGTCAAGTCACATCTCCGGGACTCACCTGCGCGCCTTTATTGGAAAAAAGCGCGGACCGGACCCGGAAGCTGGTGTAGCGCAAGCTTACCTGGGTAGGTTTTTTTTCCGATAAAGGCGCGCAGGAGAGTCCCAGAGATGTGACTTGACTCTCCAGTCTTCCCAATGTGATAGAGATCGCTTCGGGAGCAATGGATACAAAAGTATTAAATTTAAACTGTTAAACAAACATAACCGCGTCTGCAAACAGACACTGCCAAAAAGCCCGGACCTGCTCCACTGAGAGAGTGAGGATTGTTCACTCTTTTGTAGCGGCAGAAGCAATCATCCCAACACATGCAAACAAATCTGCATCAGGATGCTATTGCAACGAACTACTTCACATTGCAGTGCCCAGGAACAACGAAGATCAAGAAACAACTGTACAGCGCATTAAGACCCGTTGAAAACTGCTTCCGTGACCGGGAATCGAACCCGGGCCGCGGCGGTGAAAGCGCCAAATCCTAACCACTAGACCACCAGGGAGACGTAAATCCGCTCTTGTAGCTGTGCTGAAAATTGCCTCGCTGCCTGGGAATCGAATCCGGGCTGCGGCAGGAAGAAGACTTTATCCGATCTCTATCACATTGGGGAGACTGGAGAGTCAAGTCACATCTCCGGGACTCACCTGCGCGCCTTTATTGGAAAAAAGCGCGGACCGGACCCGGAAGCTGGTGTAGCGCAAGCTTACCTGGGTAGGTTTTTTTTCCGATAAAGGCGCGCAGGAGAGTCCCAGAGATGTGACTTGACTCTCCAGTCTTCCCAATGTGATAGAGATCGCTTCGGGAGCAATGGATACAAAAGTATTAAATTTAAACTGTTAAACAAACATAACCGCGTCTGCAAACAGACACTGCCAAAAAGCCCGGACCTGCTCCACTGAGAGAGTGAGGATTGTTCACTGTTTTGTAGCGGCAGAAGCAATCATCCCAACACATGCAAACAAATCTGCATCAGGATGCTATTTCAACGAACTACTTCACATTGCAGTGCCCAGGAACAACGAAGATCAAGAAACAACTGTACAGCGCATTAAGACCCGTTGAAAACTGCTTCCGTGACCGGGAATCGAACCCGGGCCGCGGCGGTGAAAGCGCCAAATCCTAACCACTAGACCACCAGGGAGACGTAAATCCGCTCTTGTAGCTGTGCTGAAAATTGCCTCGCTGCCTGGGAATCGAATCCGGGCTGCGGCAGGAAGAAGACTTTATCCGATCTCTATCACATTGGGGAGACTGGAGAGTCAAGTCACATCTCCGGGACTCACCTGCGCGCCTTTATTGGAAAAAAGCGCGGACCGGACCCGGAAGCTGGTGTAGCGCAAGCTTACCTGGGTAGGTTTTTTTTCCGATAAAGGCGCGCAGGAGAGTCCCAGAGATGTGACTTGACTCTCCAGTCTTCCCAATGTGATAGAGATCGCTTCGGGAGCAATGGATACAAAAGTATTAAATTTAAACTGTTAAACAAACATAACCGCGTCTGCAAACAGACACTGCCAAAAAGCCCGGACCTGCTCCACTGAGAGAGTGAGGATTGTTCACTCTTTTGTAGCGGCAGAAGCAATCATCCCAACACATGCAAACAAATCTGCATCAGGATGCTATTTCAACGAACTACTTCACATTGCAGTGCCCAGGAACAACGAAGATCAAGAAACAACTGTACAGCGCATTAAGACCCGTTGAAAACTGCTTCCCTGACCGGGAATCGAACCCGGGCCGCGGCGGTGAAAGCGCCAAATCCTAACCACTAGACCACCAGGGAGACGTAAATCCGCTCTTGTAGCTGTGCTGAAAATTGCCTCGCTGCCTGGGAATCGAATCCGGGCTGCGGCAGGAAGAAGACTTTATCCGATCTCTATCACATTGGGGAGACTGGAGAGTCAAGTCACATCTCCGGGACTCACCTGCGCGCCTTTATTGGAAAAAAGCGCGGACCGGACCCGGAAGCTGGTGTAGCGCAAGCTTACCTGGGTAGGTTTTTTTTCCGATAAAGGCGCGCAGGAGAGTCCCAGAGATGTGACTTGACTCTCCAGTCTTCCCAATGTGATAGAGATCGCTTCGGGAGCAATGGATACAAAAGTATTAAATTTAAACTGTTAAACAAACATAACCGCGTCTGCAAACAGACACTGCCAAAAAGCCCGGACCTGCTCCACTGAGAGAGTGAGGATTGTTCACTCTTTTGTAGCGGCAGAAGCAATCATCCCAACACATGCAAACAAATCTGCATCAGGATGCTATTGCAACGAACTACTTCACATTGCAGTGCCCAGGAACAACGAAGATCAAGAAACAACTGTACAGCGCATTAAGACCCGTTGAAAACTGCTTCCGTGACCGGGAATCGAACCCGGGCCGCGGCGGTGAAAGCGCCAAATCCTAACCACTAGACCACCAGGGAGACGTAAATCCGCTCTTGTAGCTGTGCTGAAAATTGCCTCGCTGCCTGGGAATCGAATCCGGGCTGCGGCAGGAAGAAGACTTTATCCGATCTCTATCACATTGGGGAGACTGGAGAGTCAAGTCACATCTCCGGGACTCACCTGCGCGCCTTTATTGGAAAAAAGCGCGGACCGGACCCGGAAGCTGGTGTAGCGCAAGCTTACCTGGGTAGGTTTTTTTTCCGATAAAGGCGCGCAGGAGAGTCCCAGAGATGTGACTTGACTCTCCAGTCTTCCCAATGTGATAGAGATCGCTTCGGGAGCAATGGATACAAAAGTATTAAATTTAAACTGTTAAACAAACATAACCGCGTCTGCAAACAGACACTGCCAAAAAGCCCGGACCTGCTCCACTGAGAGAGTGAGGATTGTTCACTCTTTTGTAGCGGCAGAAGCAATCATCCCAACACATGCAAACAAATCTGCATCAGGATGCTATTTCAACGAACTACTTCACATTGCAGTGCCCAGGAACAACGAAGATCAAGAAACAACTGTACAGCGCATTAAGACCCGTTGAAAACTGCTTCCGTGACCGGGAATCGAACCCGGGCCGCGGCGGTGAAAGCGCCAAATCCTAACCACTAGACCACCAGGGAGACGTAAATCCGCTCTTGTAGCTGTGCTGAAAATTGCCTCGCTGCCTGGGAATCGAATCCGGGCTGCGGCAGGAAGAAGACTTTATCCGATCTCTATCACATTGGGGAGACTGGAGAGTCAAGTCACATCTCCGGGACTCACCTGCGCGCCTTTATTGGAAAAAAGCGCGGACCGGACCCGGAAGCTGGTGTAGCGCAAGCTTACCTGGGTAGGTTTTTTTTCCGATAAAGGCGCGCAGGAGAGTCCCAGAGATGTGACTTGACTCTCCAGTCTTCCCAATGTGATAGAGATCGCTTCGGGAGCAATGGATACAAAAGTATTAAATTTAAACTGTTAAACAAACATAACCGCGTCTGCAAACAGACACTGCCAAAAAGCCCGGACCTGCTCCACTGAGAGAGTGAGGATTGTTCACTCTTTTGTAGCGGCAGAAGCAATCATCCCAACACATGCAAACAAATCTGCATCAGGATGCTATTTCAACGAACTACTTCACATTGCAGTGCCCAGGAACAACGAAGATCAAGAAACAACTGTACAGCGCATTAAGACCCGTTGAAAACTGCTTCCCTGACCGGGAATCGAACCCGGGCCGCGGCGGTGAAAGCGCCAAATCCTAACCACTAGACCACCAGGGAGACGTAAATCCGCTCTTGTAGCTGTGCTGAAAATTGCCTCGCTGCCTGGGAATCGAATCCGGGCTGCGGCAGGAAGAAGACTTTATCCGATCTCTATCACATTGGGGAGACTGGAGAGTCAAGTCACATCTCCGGGACTCACCTGCGCGCCTTTATTGGAAAAAAGCGCGGACCGGACCCGGAAGCTGGTGTAGCGCAAGCTTACCTGGGTAGGTTTTTTTTCCGATAAAGGCGCGCAGGAGAGTCCCAGAGATGTGACTTGACTCTCCAGTCTTCCCAATGTGATAGAGATCGCTTCGGGAGCAATGGATACAAAAGTATTAAATTTAAACTGTTAAACAAACATAACCGCGTCTGCAAACAGACACTGCCAAAAAGCCCGGACCTGCTCCACTGAGAGAGTGAGGATTGTTCACTCTTTTGTAGCGGCAGAAGCAATCATCCCAACACATGCAAACAAATCTGCATCAGGATGCTATTTCAACGAACTACTTCACATTGCAGTGCCCAGGAACAACGAAGATCAAGAAACAACTGTACAGCGCATTAAGACCCGTTGAAAACTGCTTCCCTGACCGGGAATCGAACCCGGGCCGCGGCGGTGAAAGCGCCAAATCCTAACCACTAGACCACCAGGGAGACGTAAATCCGCTCTTGTAGCTGTGCTGAAAATTGCCTCGCTGCCTGGGAATCGAATCCGGGCTGCGGCAGGAAGAAGACTTTATCCGATCTCTATCACATTGGGGAGACTGGAGAGTCAAGTCACATCTCCGGGACTCACCTGCGCGCCTTTATTGGAAAAAAGCGCGGACCGGACCCGGAAGCTGGTGTAGCGCAAGCTTACCTGGGTAGGTTTTTTTTCCGATAAAGGCGCGCAGGAGAGGATCCCGAGGCACTACAGTGATAGTGCCTCCCACCCGCCCTCCTCCTCTAACCTTATGATAAGACCCATTGTGGTAAGCAGGTCAGTGCTGCATTTTGCTTGTTCTATTCTTCAGACCTAGTTTTTCTTAAAAGTTACTTTTAGAGGGATGGCAGTGAAGACAGTGCAATGTTCCTCTTGCAACATGTTTGAGGGGAGGGATGCCATGGTCGTCCCTGATGATTACACTTGCCGTAAGTGCACCCATCTCCAGCTCCTCCAAGAGCATGTTCGCGAACTGGAGCTGGAGTTGGATGAATTTAGAATCATTCGGGAGGCAGAGGGGGTCATAGATCGGTGCTTTAGGAAAGTAGCAACTCCAAAGATTGCAGACAGATGGGTGACAGTGAGGGTCTTGGAGAAAGCAGCCAATGCAGAGACCTCCTGCGGTCGTTCCCCTCAAGAACAAGTATGCCATTTTGGATACTTGTTGGTACGACGACTTACCAGGGGTAAGCAGTGGGGTTCAGGGCTCTGGCACGGAGCCTGTTCCTGTTGCTCAGAAGGGAAGGTTGGAGAAGAGCAGAGCAAGAGTTATTGGGGACTCGATAGTTTGGGGCACAGATAGCCGGTTTCGTGGGGGCGAGAGAGACTCACTTTTGGTATGTTGCCTCCCAGGTGCAAGGGTAAGTGACGTTTCTGATCGTGTTTTCCGGTTCCTTAAGGGGGTGGGGGAGCAGCCCGAAGTCGTGGTCCACATTGGCAGCAACGACATAGGTAGGAAGAAGCATGAGGATGTTAGGCAGGCTTTCAGGGAGCTAGGTTGGAAGAGCAGTGTTCGAACAAACAGAGTTGTTGTCTCTGGTTTGTTACCCGTGCCACGTGATAGAGAGTCGAGGAATAGTGAGAGAGAACAGTTAAATGCGTGGCTACAGGGATGGTGCAGGAGGGAGGGATTCCAGTATCTGGATAACTGGGGTTCTTTCTGGGGAAGGTGGTATCTGTATAAACAGGATGGTCTCCACCTGAGCCTGAGGTGCACCACCATCCTTTGGGGGAGGTTTGCTAGTGCTCTTTGGGAGGGTTTAAACTAACTCTGCAGGGACATGTAGACTGCAGCTTTAGGGTGCAGGACCTTGAGTGTAGGGAGGTTAGGAACATGGCATCAATCTCGAAGGAGGTTGCCTCTAAACAGGAAGGTGGCTTGAAGTGTATATACGTCAATGTGAGAAGTATACGAAATAAGGAAGGTGAACTTGCAGTGTGGGTTGGTACCTGGGATTTCGATGTTGTGGCTATCACGGAGACATGGGTAGAACAGGGGCAGGATTGGCTGTTGCAGGTTCCAGTGTTTAAATGTTTTAGTAGGGTCAGAGGTGGGGGTAAAAGAGGGTGTGTGTGGCATTGCTTGTAAAGGATAGTATTACAGCGGTGGAAAGGACGATGAATGAAGACTCGCCATTTGACGTAGTTTGGGCTGAGGTTGGAAATAGGAAAGGTGAGGAGTTTTCTACAGGCCTAATAGTCCTAGAGACGTAGAAGAAAGGATTGCCGGGGTGATTCAGGAGAAGAGTGTAAGTAATAGGGTGGTTGTTATGGGGGTCTTTAACTTTCCAGATATTGACTGGGAAAGCTATAGCTCTAGTACGTTAGATGACACAATATGTTGACAGGCCAACAAGAGGTGAGGCCGTACTAGATTTGGTTCTGGGTAACGAACCAGGCCAGGTGTTAGAATTGGAGGTAGGTGAGCACTTTGGGGACAGTGACCACAATTCGGTGACTTTTACTCTGGTGATGAAGAGGGATAAGTGTGCACTGTCGGGCAAGATTTATAGCTGGGGACTGGGAAATTATGATGCGGTGAGGCATGACTTAGGATGCGTGGCTTGGAAAAGTAGGCTTCAATGGAAGGGTGCAATCGATATGTGGAGCTTGTTCAAGGAGCAACTATTGAGTGTCCTTGATAAGTATGTACCAGTGAGGCAGGGAGGAAAGGGTCATGTGAGGGAGCCATGGTTTAATAATGAATTGGAATCCCTTGTTAAAGTGAAGAGGGCGGCCTATGTAAAGATGAGGCATGAAATTCAATTGGGGCGATTGAGAGTTATAAGTTAGCCAGGGAGGATCTAAAGAGAGTTAAGAGCAGCAAGGAGGGGGCACGAAAAGTAATTGGTTGGTAGGATTAGGGAAAACCCAAAGGCTTTCTATAGGTATGTCAGGAATAAAAGAATGACTCGGGTAGGAATAGGTCCAGTCAAGGATAGTAGTGGGAAGTTGCGCATGGAGGCCGAAGAGATTGGGGAGACACTGAATGAATACTTTTCATCAGTATTCACTCAGGAACAGGACATTGTTGCCGATATGAATATTGAAAATTGATGGCTTTGAAGTATGTAGGGAAGAGGTATTGGAATTTCTGGAAAGGGTGAAAATAGATAAGTCCCCTGGGCCTGATGGCATTAATACTAGGATTCTCTGGGAAGCAAGGGAGGAGATTGCAGAGCCATTGGCCTTGATTTTTATGACCTCGTTGTCTACAGGAATAGTGCCAGAAGACTGGAGGATAGCAAATGTGGTTTCCTTGTTCAAGGAGCAGAGTAGGGATAACCCTAGTAAGTATAAGCCGGTGAGTCTCACTTCTTTTGTGGGCAAAGTCTTAGAGAAAATTGTAAGGGATAGGATTTATGAACATCTGGATAGGAATAATGTGATCAAGGATACTCAGCATGGTTTTGTGAACTACGAAGAGCAGAAGAGAAAGATGTATATAGTGTATTTAAGGAGAACAGGTACCTAATAAACCCAGTCCGCTGATTTCTCAATGATGCTTCCAAGTTGACTTCAAAAATTCGGTTTGTCCTTCCCTTTTTTTCCTATTTTATTTTGTGAGTTTTAAAAACTTTCACAATCCTCTAACTTGAGTATAGGAGTTGGGAAGTTTCGTTGTGGCTGGACAGGACACTGGAATATTGTGGAATACATTTGGAATATTGTGTGCAATTCTGGTCTCACTCCTATCAGAAGGATATTGTGAAATTTGAAACGGTTCTGAAGCACCAATGAGTCCACAGTGAGGAGAGGCCCTTCTGCTGCCCCGAGTGCGGGAAGGCCTTTAGTGATTCCTCTGCCATGCGGACTCACTGGTTGATCCACACCTGGGACAACTGTTCTCAAGCCCTGAGTGCGAGATGGCCTTTAGCAGTTCTTCCCACCTGCTGAGACACCAGTGGGTCCACACCGAGGAGAGGCCGTTCTTCTGACCCGAGTGCATGAAGGGCTTTGCTCTTTCTTCTGACCTGCTGGCCCACTCGTGGGTCCACATGGGGGAGAGGTTGTTCAGTTGCTCTAAGTGCAGGAAGGCCTTCATCAAACCTCAGACCTGCATGTCTTTGGACAGGACCACCCAGAGAAAACCCACGCAGACACTGGGAGAATGTACAAACTCCTCACAGACAGTCACTCAAGGCTGGAATCAAACCTGGATCTGTGGCACAGTGAGGCTGCGGTGGTAACCACTGAGCCACTACCTACTGCAACCCGAAGTAGGCAAGCAGGAGGTCGGGAGAATACAGCAAGCCAGGCAGCACCAGGATGTGGAGTAGTCAGCATTTTGGGTATTAACGCTTCTTCAGGGCTTAAACGTTGACTTCTCTATGAGAAACGATTTACGAAATGTTGCTGGGGGTTGGAGGGTTTGAGCTACAGGGAGAGTCTGAATAGGCTGGGGCTGTTTTCAGTGGAGCATTGGAAGTAGAGGAGTGACCTAATAGAGGTTACAAATTCATGAGAGGGATGGACAGGGTAAAAGACAAGGTATTTTCCCTGGGATGGAGGAGTCCAGAACTAGAGGGCATAGGTTAGGGTGAGAGGCGAAATATATTAAAGGGTCAACTTCTTCATGCAGAGGGTGGTACATACATGAATTGAGCTGCCAGAGTATATGGGTCAGGTGCTGTCAAATGGGACTAGATTAATTTAGGATATCAGGTCAGCGTGGAAAAGTTGGACTGAAGGCTTTGTTTCCATGTTGTATGTGTCTCTGACTCCTGGTCCCGATGTAAGTTTAAAAGAGAGTCCAAGTAACTTTGAATACTTCAATCTTGTTGAACTCACCTCCTCAAATATTTCAAATGACTCCCTCCGAGCGATACTGTTTAAACATGCTGAGTTGGACAAAATATCCTATCAAGTTCAACACAAACCCAGAGTTGAAGATGTCAGAAATCACACGATACCAAGGAGACCAAAACTGATCACAATATTCCAGGTGCAGCCTCATCAACGTTCTGCATAACCACACTATATCTTGCCAACATCTTTACTCAATTCCCTAACTGATGAAGGTTAGTGTGATTAAACCTTTCTTCACTGCCTTGTGCAGCGATGTTATCAGAGATATAGGATCGACTTTAAACTGATCCACAATCCTGCGACTGGGAGCACTGAAGCAGAGTAGTGCAGTATGAGTGTGCTGGGCGCATAACCGAGGGGTCAAGACCATGTGATGCTATTGCTCAATGTCTCCATAAGCTGCTTTCCTTGGCAAAGGTGCTCTGTTCTGTATCTTGCCTTTGCATCTGCTTCCCAAAGCTTCTTCAGAAGAGCAGTGGCAGCTAGAGCCCAGGAGCTCAACAACCCCCCGGAGCTGGAGAAAACTCCGAGTTCCAAAAGGGGGGCTGGATTTGCTCAAGGCTTGTATCTATTAACTTATTTAAATGGTACCTACTGTATGGGGCTTTGGTTCACATTAAAACCGGAGGGTCATGTCAGAGTGTTTGTTTATATTTAGCAGTGGTAGTTCGTAAAATACACTCCCTGGAGGAGCACCTTCTTTGATGCTGCATTTCTTGCTTTCTGCACTTCCCCCATTTATTATCTCCCATCTTGATTGTATATTTTTTTGGTCAAATTTGATTTCATATTTATCAGGCTTGGCATTCACTGTGTGCTACTAATTTGTTTGTTCGAATATTGTAAGTCAAAATTAATGTTGTAATTTCATTTCTGATGTCAGAGTTTGACATTGAATGTGCAGGTGTGAATACCAGTAAGTTGTGAAAATAAATCAAGAACTTGTGGTTTTACAGCAAAAAGAGCAGTTCACCGCTATCAATGGCATTGTCTCATTTCAAGGGGATGAGTTGAGCCTGACCAACAAACCGTTTCAAACAGTCACCCAATTTTATTAATATTTTCGTTATCTTCATTAAAGATAATAACTCCAGCATGCTAAAATTTATACAATTTGTTTATAAAATTTATTTATACGTCCATTGCTCTGCCACATTGGGGAGACTGGATGCCAACTTGCAGAACATTTCAGGAAACAGCTCTCGGACTCCAAACCTAAACGTCCCCACCGCCCTGTGGCTGAATACTTTAACTTCCCCTCCCAATCCGTCAAGGGCATGCAAGTCCTGTGCCGCATCCCCCTCCAAGCTCTAGCTACCTGACGCTTGTAGGAAGAACACTTCATCTTTCGCCTTGGGACCCAGCAACTACATGGGATCAATATCGATTTCACCAGTTTCCATATTTCTCCTCACCCTCACTCCCACACCACGCGCCTTGTCCCAGATCCAACCTTCCAACTCGGCATTGGTCTCTTGAGCTGTCCTACATTTTCATCTTGCTTCCCACCTATTCGCTCCACCCTCCTGTCTTACCTCTCACGATAAATCAGCACCTCCATCGACCTATTTCATTCACAGCTACCTCTCCTCCATCCCCATCCCCTTCCCAATTATCTCTCAGCCCCGTTGGACCAACCTTCATTCCTGATGAAGAACTTATGCTCTGAACCAAGACTGTGGTGAAGGAACATCCTTAATAAGAAAGAGTTCCCAATTCAGATTTATTCCCCATTTGTTCCCCCGTTCTTCGAGAATTAAGAAATGTCTTTTTCTTCCACTAGAAAGTGATCTTACACTTTGCGGTGTCTGAAGTGTTATACCACTCCACTTTGTTGCCCACCTTTTAAGAATCCTTTCAACATCTTTTTCAGACAATGGTGGCGGTGACCAAAAGCAATCATTTCACTCCTCTTCAATGCCCCATTTCTCCTCCTATGAACCACTTTTACAAGTTGTCTGAGTGTACTTGGTTTTCAAAATGTAATTTGGCCATTGAAGTAAACAGGGTTAGTCTTTATCGATCGCTAGCTTTGTTTGCACCAACTGTAATTATCCACCAATTTGCTGTTTTTTTTTTGTTCCAGCAGAGCTGGAAACAATGATCTATATTTATTTTGCACTCAGGTGTGAAAACTCATCCCAAGAATCGTCATATTATTATAGTTGATTGAAGCTATAACAGGAGGAATTGTGTGGCAGTTTCAGACTAAACTCTTGGCTGGAAAGAATGTAGATTGATGATGAAAGTCAAAAAGCAGAATCTCTGGCCACAATCTATCAGTCTGGCTTGATTAATTGGTGGCTCTTCAAAAGCACTTCCAAGCCATCACCTCAACCACCAAGAGCAGGTAAGTGTGAGCACAGCATTCCAACTGTGAAATATATCGCATTGCTTCTTTGTTATTGATCAAAAACCTGGAACTCGCTCCTGAACATTATTGCAGACCAAATTATGTGAAGCAATTTAAGTGGCAGCTCAGCGCCACATTTTCAAGGACAGTTTGGGAAGGGTTGTTGGCAGACCCAATGATATTCACATCTCATGAAATAATAAGCAAAGAGGCATGGATAGAGGATTGGCTAACCAATGATACAATTGGGATAAGGGGCATGTTCAGGATAGCAAATTGTAATCAGTAGTTTGCCACAGGGATCAGTGCTGGGACCAAAATTATTTACAATATGTATTATTTACAATTATTTACTTGGATAAGTGAAGTGAATGCACTGTTGCCAAGATTGCAGAAAAGATGGTTGATAGGAAGGCAGGTGGTGAGAAGACATGAAATATCTGCAGAGGTATATAGACAGGTTAAGCAAATGGCAAATGGAATAGAATTTGGGGAAATGAGGTTGTGCACTTTGCCAGGACGAACAGTGCTGAATGTTAAATGGAGAAAGCTGTTGAATTGAGGGATTTGGAAGCCCATACCCATGCATCTCTTCATCCAAGTTCAGTGAGTAATAGGGAAGGCAAATGGGAGGTTGACCTTTAAATAGAGTATAAAAGTCGGGAGGTTATAGTGAACCTTTATCAGGCAACAGTCAGGCCAAAACTGAACACTGGGTGGGTCCTTTACCCAAGGAAAGATATACTGACTTTGGTGGCAGTCCAGAGAAGTTTGACCAGGATGAAAAGAATATCATATGAAGAGAAGTGAATTGGTTGGGCCTATACTTATTAGAAGTGAGAAGATTTAGAGGTAACCTTATTTTCACATAAGCGATTCTGAGGAGACTTGACAGGCTTGATGTGGAAAAGTTTACCTTTGTGGGTGAGTCTAGCACCAGAGGGAATAACCTGCAAATGAGAGATTGCATGTTGAAGACAGATAGGAATTTTTACTGGGGACTGTAAATCTGTGGACCATGTTACTACAGGGGGTTGTTGAGCTTGGGTCGTTAATTACATTCAAGGCTGTCAGTTTTTGTTTAACTAGTGAGGGAATCGAGGATTATGTGGAAATAGCAAGAAAGTGGAGTTGATCTTTACCAGAGCTAATGTGATCTGAATAAATGGCAGAATTGATTCAATGAGCTGAATTGAATAGTTAATAATAAAGGGGCCAGTACATCCTTCCTGAGATATGGGGCCCAAAATTGCGTTCAATACTCCAAATGCGGCTTGACCGGAGCCTTACAGAGCCTCAGAAGTACATCCCTGCCTTTATATTCAAGTCTGATCAAAATAAATGCCATCATTGCATTTGCCTCCCCAACTAGTGATTCAACCTTCAAGTTTACCTTGAGAGAATCCTGGAATAGAACTCCATCGTCTCTTTGCACATCTGATTTCTGAATTTTCTCCCCATAATCCTTCTGTTCCAGAGTAGCAGCAGAGATTTTCTGACAAACCGATTTTATTCAGGGATACCAAGGTATCTCTGGAATTTCCAATATCTCAGAAGGAATAGTTATTCCTGGACAATGCAGAGAGGAATATGGTGTGGTCCTGTAAACTCCAGAACTTTCCAAACTACCTGGGTCAGCAATAACTCCTTCTGGACCAAGAAACAAAAGGGCCACTGAGAAACTGCAAAATCATAAGCCCTCAGAAGCAGAAATTAGGCAATTCAGCCCATTGAGTCTGCTCCACCATATAATCATTCTTAAGTATCAAGGTTTACGGGGAGAATGGGGATGAGAAAGTTATCAGCCAAGATTGAATGGTGGAGCAGATTCAATGGGCTGAATGGCCTAATTTCTGCCAGTTAACTATCCCTGGGAAGAAGGATGTATAACAACAAGCTGTTTCCTGGGACAGATGAGATAAGTTTTTAATAAACTCGTGACAAAAGGACAAGTTAGTCTGTCTGTGGAAGGATGGCCTTGACACCAAGAGGTTACTTACAGGACAGGCTGTTTCAAACAGACAGCTAAACCTGTCTCTAGCAATGTGGGAGGTGGTGTTAGAATCTAAAGAAACATCACACCACAGATTTCAAAGTGAGGAATCTCCACCAGAATTTAAACCCAGAAAGATGCAGCAGTAGTACTTGGAAGAACAACACTGCAGTGAATCCCTGAACACTTCCAGAGACAGATATTGTCGGTGGAAAGTCAGTTAAATTCTGCCATCAATTGGGTGATCCCCAAGTTGGGAGTGAGGTTGAACTTGGTGACTTGAGAGGGGTTGGGTGGGGGGGGGGGGTGGTATCTTTGGTTGCTACATACAATAAAGTGTAAATCATTGTTTCAGCAGTTGATTCTCTGCGCAGTTTCTGAGTCAGGAGCCAAATTAAGGCAATTCACTCACAGCCACAGTGAGGCGAGGATTAATATTGACTCCATTGCATTCAGCAGGACATCACAGCAGCATTCAAGATCTCAAACAGAAACACCCAGAGGAACATGTTGCCCTACATTAGGTAAAATTAACCTGAAAAGTGGTGTAACCTGTTCTAGTGATAAAAATAAATCCCCAACACTTTAAAATCAATTATCAGCAATTTTTTTTATCCAATCGTTACAGTTAAAAAATAAACACAACTACTAACAAACTGGTTATAGGCCAAGAGCAGACAGGGGGCATTAGTTTAGTTGGGGATCATGGACTGGTTGGTCTGAAGGGTATGTTTCTGGCCTACATGACTCCATAGCACTGAATGAATGGAGATCCATCCCAAAGATGATAAAAGTTGCGAGCACCACTTTACGCAAATATGTGGACCCTCCTCCTGAGGGCAGTAGGGCACTGAGGTTCAGTAGTTCAGACAGTCAGCCAGCAAGTTCTCTCTGGGAGACTTGTCTCAAGAAAGGAAGCGGTTTCCTGTCACATCAGTTAGATTATCCAGTTTGGAGCAGGTCCGATATGTCCAACAAAATAGGTAGACAGGGCAGTGAAGAAGGCTTAAGCCTCACTGGCCTTCATCAGTCAGGGAATTGAGTATAGAAGTTGACAAGTTATGTTGCAGTTAATCAGGATATTGGTGAGGCCACACTTGGAGTATTGTGATTCGTTTTGATCATCTTGCGAAACAAAGATGTTATTAAACTTGAAAAGAGTGCAGAAGACATTTACAAGAAACCAGGACTCAAGGTCTGAGTAACAGGGAGAGGTTGGACAAGCTATGACGTTTTTATTTCGAGCATAAGAGCCTCGGGGGGTTGGGGCGGGCTTATAGAGGTGAAGAGATCCTGAGAGGCATGGAGAGGGTGAATGCACTCAATCTTTTTTCCCAGGATTGGGGAATTTCGAATATCAACGTGCATTGAGAATCCCCATGAATACACGTAGCCTGCGTGGGAGTGCTCAATGTCTCTAATTGCAGAGAGAACTTTAATTCTTTCGCGAAATGTGGACTAGTGTTCTCGCTGTAGACGAGCCTTTCATTGGATTGTTGAATCTGGCGGGTAACAACGACCCCTGACCCGTGGAAACTCTATGGAAGCAAATTGATTTCCTCAAACTGACTGGAGTGTCACCAGGATTGGGCAGAAGCCAATCGGTTGCCGAGTGCTGGAGAGGGGATTCCTTGCAGCGCCAGGGACCTGGGTTTGAACCCACCCTCATGGTGACAGTGTGGATTTTGCCCTTTCCTACCCCTCCCCCACTCCCTGTCTACGTGGGTTTCCTCTGGGCGCTTGGTTTTCCTCCCATGTTCCAAAAATGTGCAGGCTAGAATGGATTGGGCGTTCGAAATTCAGGGATAAGCTGTGGGGGTTATCGGGTGGGTCGGGGGTGAGGGTATGTTCTTCCGAGGGTCAGTATGGACTTGGTGGGTCAAACGGCCTGTATCCACAGTGGTTCCCCCAACGTGTCTCCAGCCTGGCTTCCAGCTCCATCTCTCTGTGCCGAAGGTCCTCCAGTGTGTGTTTTCCCTAGTTTCTAGCACCCAGAACGTCCCACCTTCTGCAAATCGAAAGACACGTCCCACCCTGCCCTCTCCCATGTGTGTTGTGTAACTGCTTAATCACTTTTAGTGGCCCAGCAAAGGCTAACAGCCAATTTGGCAAACCAGGAGGATGGCCTCAACCGCGACCTTGGGTTCATGTCACATGACAGGTAACCCCACTTCACTGTTATGCTCTCTCTCACACTTACACACTCACACGCTCGTGCAGAGCCTTTCCGGTAGACATGCTCTCTCTCAGACACACAATAATACGTCCCTACACTCACACCAATGCATACATCTTCGCACATGATTATACTCCATCACACACACACTTTACCCAGCATGCACACGTACTTACACACACACTCTCTCTCTCATGCACGCACTCACGCATTTGGAGTGAATTTGCATTTGCAGGATTATATATTTGGAAGTAGAACCAGTCTGACTCAAGATTGGGATACAGACAGACTCTAACCTCACAGCTTTCATGCATTGTTTGACGTGAAGTGCTCCCTCCTTTTATAAAACATTAAGTTTCCTGGAAAACGTGACTTAAAATAAGTTCTGGAATGTACAGATTAATTAGCCGAAATCTGCAATCCATTTTAAAAGATGAATGATTTAACAGAAATCTAGGTTTCTTCAATTCATCACTTATGTTGCATGACACTATAATCTTTTTGCACTATATTCTGTGCCTTGTGATCCTACTCCATAGCTACCTGATGAAGGAGCAGCACTTCGAAACCCAGTGCCTCCAAATAAACCTGTTGGACTATACCCTGGTGTTTGTGAGATTTTGAAACTTTATTTCCAGTGAATACAGCCCACACCTCTAACTGTTGCCAGTAAACTTTGCAATGCCAATGAAACAATGAACCTGTAGTCCTGAAAAATATACAATTTCTAACAAGATTAGCTACTCATTCACTGATCCTTCTGAGACATGACATTAGTGCTGGAGGCTGAAAGAAATGAGCAGCTTTAAAACAAAAACCTGTTGGACCTCGCAGAGTCTGAACCTGACGGTATGTTCAGGTAACCTTTACTACGAACTTATTTTGTTACAGCTTCAGATTTCACCAGGAAAAGAGGCATACAATAAGTGCTTTTAAAAGAAAACACCTCCAGCTCAAAGTGCATCCAGTCCCCCCACCCCACTTTCTTTGTTGGTCAGCTGAGTTGTCCGTTTGTTACTGGATCCCTGGTACAGCCAGGTAAAGCATGCAGCTGGGATGACTGAGTGGACCCTTTCCTGCAACAGCAGTTTCCTTCACTAAAAAGGGACAGGAGTGAATCAGATGGTGTTTTTCTCCCCCACTGCGGCTCCTGGGAGTGGAAAGGAAACAATCACCAAAACACAGTCTTAGCTTTGCGAATCTTCAGAAAATAAGCCAACGTTCATCCCTTCAGATTTTCTATCCTGAGCTTTGTCACTCTTTTGTAGGACATTACAAGTGGAGGTTTTGCAGAAAAGCACCACAATGCAATCTGATTAATCAGGATCTGGATGTTTTCGGTCTTTGAATGTAAGTGTTGTGCTCCAGAACATTGGTGTTCACAGTTTATAATACTTATCTTCCCAGCCCCCTGTATCACTTGTCGAAAATGTTTAATTTGCGTTTTGTAAGCCTTTCACTGTCTGCTAACGAGGAAAGTGTTTGCGTGTTTTACCTAAGTTATGTTGATCTTGCATACCTCGAGCCTCAAGCTAATTTCACGAGAAACCTTCTCCAGTTCAAAAGCAAACTGTTAGTGATGGCTCTGTTTCTTGTCACGTATCCAATTTCAGATCGATGTTGTTAATGTCCCTTTTATTCCTTCAGATCCACGTTTCGCTCACAGGGCTAGAACAGAACTGTCACCAAATACATTTACCAATCTTCATTCATCCTATCGATTGTCCAGAGACAATCCAGACAACGTCCCCTTGTTGAAGAGGCCGGGAGGTTGACTCTGATGTTCTCGGGGTATGAACTGATCTGAGACATTGAAAGAATTGTCGTTCATGCACATCAGGAATTCAAACCCCTTCTCGCCTCCGAGCCAATGAGGGGACTCGGGAACAGGCAAAACACTGAAAGGCTCGAAGGGCGACGGCCCTGGAGTAAAAAGCTAGTTCCTCGTCACATGGATGTGTCTGCAGACTGTCCCCGGTGTCTCCACAATGAATGTCCCAGGCTTTATTATGTAAAAGTAAAACTGTTAGACGACAATTGTAATTCTCGGCGGGGCCGGCTGAATTATGAACACACTAACAGCCACCTCTAAGTGATGGTGCAACCCCTACACCTGCTTGCCTCTGTGGCGCAATTGGTTAGCGCGTTCGGCTGTTAACCAAAAGGTTGGTGGTTCGAGCCCACCCAGGGGCGGTGTGTTCGCTGCTCTTCCCTGGCTTTGAAGCCATCAGCTTTTAATGGGGTCAGGAAAACGTCCCCCAAACAGAAATCCTTTCCCCGAAGGGGTTTCTGGATTGAATTAATGTCTGACATGCGGGCCTGCGGAGCCGAGACAAAAAGAGAAACTCGGCAGTTTCGACAGTACCTGTCGGAGAAAAAGGAGTTCTGAAATGTGGTCTCTGATTCTCATTCCACCCATGTTGCCTGACCTCCTGCAGTTTCGTGTTTTGTTTTAACTGAAAGTTCATTTCATCTTTTGCAATGAAACACCTAGACTCGCCGTGTGCAGATATTTAACCCATTCGAATCACTGTGAAGTGAATGGATTCAAACAAACTCTGCGATGATTCACTCTTTCTCAGCTCAACAGGCAGACAGACCTGGGAAGTGAAGCTGTCAGTGTGGTTCTGTATTCGTGGGCCGAGTGGTTAATGCGATGGACTTGAAATCCATTGCGGTTTCCCCACGCAGGTGTGACCCCTGCCAACTACAAAATGAGAAATGTCGTCGAAAAGAAAGGGAGCTTGCTCCCCGGCTTCTTCTTTAAGATTCAAATCAGTGGAGGGTGAAAAATATTTCACTCACATTGGGACTGGTGGGAATCTGCAACCCACTGCCTGTTCGGGTGGATCAAACAGATATCCGCAGAGCTTCTTTTGAGGCTATGAGCCAAGTGTTTGGAAATGAGACTAGAACAGTGAGGGGTTGGAAATCGTGATCGAAATGAAGCAGGCACCTGAGGACAAGGGTGTTTCCTTTGCCAGTGAAAGGTACTCGTTCACAATGTTGGGACTGTGGAAGGGAATCAGTGACGGTGATTATCTTTGGTTGTTGACCTTGTGAATGTTCCCATTGCTGCGCATGTCCGTGTTAACGTCAGAACTCTGCAGCATGGTGGCGTTAGATATGCACAGGGCCAGGGGCGCAATGAATGACGCATCTGTCTCCAACTACCTGTTTGAAACGCAGCTCACAGCTTCTTCACACACCCCAATTAATCTTTCTCATTGTCCTGAAGCCGGTATACTGTTTGAATTCCCGATCTGCGGGAATGAGAATCTTCTCACTGTCTCGCATCAATAATTATCTCTGAGAACATCGTTGTCAAGTCACAGCGTTGTCAGATGAGAGGAAGGTGAAATAGCCCCACACGCTGCTCACCAGCACATTTTACTTTCTCCAACCCTCCGCCCCAACTTTCATCACAATTTTCTGTGAACAGTTCTACATTAGCTTTGCTGAATGAACCCCAAATTTCTTGAAGTGGCTCCTTATTTTCGGCCCTGGTTATTCATCTCTCTACGCATGGAAATGGATCCTTCCCACCCGCTCTGTCCCTCATCAATGTGTGTAGTTCAATTCGATCTCCCATCAGCCTCCTCTGTCCTGATCAAATCCAGGGGAACAGGATACGTTGGGGCTATGGCGCGGACAGGACAAGCCCAGTATTTACCTTTCCTGTTAGAGCAATTCCATGAGAAATTTTAGATCATGACTTTGGGCGTGTAGTTGTGGCCGAATACTTAAGGTGCTGGCGTGGAGATCCTTTGGGGCTCCCCCGCCCAGGGTGGTAACCTGCTGGCTATGCTTTCTTCGCTGGCGATTTTAAATGACTTCCTGTTGGTTGCATTATCGCTCAAACTTCACAAAACCCGTCTCAATAAAGTCCCGTTTTCTCATGTCTGGGAATTGATTTCCATGCAGGAAACTCGAGATCGGAACAAACAACGTACCAGACTCAAAACGTCAGCTCTGTTTACCTTTCCACAGATGATGCACGACCTGTTGGCTTTCTGCAGTATTCTCTGTGTTTATTGGGCACAAGTGCTGCTTTTCATTCAAGAACTTCAATTCCTGTTCTCTGGTAACTTACTCTGGTCAGTGGCAATTGGTTCTTCTGATCATTAATCTGCCCATTCCCACCGCTTCTTCTCCCATCATTACCAACAGCCCCAGGAAATCTCCAGTTAACCTTCTTTGCTCCAAAGCGAACATTCCCAACCTTGGGAATGTCTCCCCACAATGGAAATTCCTCATCCCTGAAAATGAAGCATGGCGGACACTTGGGAAGAGATTTTGGCAAAATATTGTCAGTTAGGAAATGGAAAAATGTTCATGAAGCAAAACAGAAATCCCAGTTTCCAGCTTTGTGAACCCTTAGAAACTCTTTGGGAAGCGGATTTAGATGAGAATGAAAGGTGAACCGTCAGACTGAGCAGAGACAGTCCAGACACCGTCCCCTTGTTGAAGAGGCTGGGAGATTGACTCTGATGTTCTCGGGACATGAACTGATCTGAGAGATTGAAAGAATTGTCGTTCGTGCACATCAGGAATTCAAACCCCTTCTCGCCTTCGAGCCAATGAGGGAACTCGGGAACAGGCAAAACACTGAAAGGCTCGAAGGGCGACGGTCCCGGAGGAAGAAAATTAGTTCCTCGTGACATGGATATGTCTGCAGAGGGTGGGATCAGACTGTCCCCGGTGTCTCCACAATGAATGTCCCAGGCATTATTAAGGAAAAGTAAAAGTGATAGATGACAATTGTAATTCTAGGCGGGGCAGGCTGAATTATGAATTCACTAATAGCCTCCCCTAAGCGATGGCGCAGTTCCTGCCATTGCCTGTCTCTGTGGCGGAATTGGTCAGCGCGTTGGGCTATTAACCGCAAGGTTGTTGGTTCGAACCCACCCAGGGACGTTTAGTTCTTTGCTCTTTCTTGGCTTCGCGGCTGTGTGCACTTTAATGCGATAAGGAAAATGTTATCCACTCGGGAACCTTCTCCACAAAGGGGTTTTGGATTTGTATTATTGTCGAACGTAAGGGACTGCGGATGCTGTGAACCCGAGCCTAAAAAGAGAAACTCGGCAGGTTTGACAACTCCTGTCGGAGAAAACGGAATTCTGAAATGCTGTGTCTGATTCTCTTTCCATAGATGTTGCCTGACCTTCTCCGTTCCTCCTGAAATTTCTAGATTTGTTTTTAACTGAAAGTTCATTTCATCTTTTGCGATGAAACACCTAGACTCGCAGTGTGCAGATATTTAACCCTTTCGAATCACTAAAGTGAATGGATTCAAACAAACTCTGCGATGATTCACTCTTTCTCAGCTCCGCAGGCAGACAGACCTGGGAAGTGAAGCTGTCAGTGTGGTTCTGTATTCGTGGGCTGAGTGGTTTATGCGATGGACTTGAAACCCATTGCGGTTTCCCCACGCAGGTGTGACCCTGAGGACAAGGGTGTTTCCTTTGCCAGTGAAAGATACTGCTTCACAAAGTTGGGACTGTGGAAGGAAAGCAGTAACGGTGATTATCTTTGGTTGTTGACCTTGTAACTGCTCCCATTGCTGCGCATGTCCGTGTTAGCGTCAGAACTCTGCAGCATGGTGGCGTTAGATACGCACTGGGCCAGGGGCGCAATGAATGACGCATCTGTCTCCACCTGTTTGAAATGCAGCTCACAGATTCTTCACACACCCCAATTAATCTTTCTCATTGTCCTGAAGCCGGCATACGGTTTGAATTCCCGATCTGCGGGAATGAGAATCTTTTCACTGTCTCGCGTCAATAAATGTCCCTCAGAACATCGGAGTCAAGTCACAGCGGAAGCTGAAATAGCCTCACACGCTGCTCAAGGGCACATTTTACTTTCCCCAACCCACCGCCCCAACCACTGCGGCTCCTGGGAGTGGAAAGGAAACAATAACCAAAACCCAGTCTTAGTTTTGTGAATCTTCAGAAAATAAGCAAACCTTCATCCCTTCGGATTTTCTATCCTGGGCTGACAGGGATGGGTTTTGTCACTCTTCTGTCGGATATTGCAAGTGGATGTTTTGCAGAAAAGCACCACAATGCAATCTGTTTAATCAGAATCTGGATGTTTTCGGTCTTTGAATGTAAGTGTTGTGCTCCAGAACTTTGTTGTTCACAGTTTATAATACTTTTCTTCCCAGTCCCCTGTATCGCTTGTCGAAAATGCTTGTAATACTTTCATGGTTGTGAACCGGAAGGTTGGTGGTTCGAACCCACCCAGGAGGGCTTTATTTGCTGCTCTTCCTCGGCTTTGACAATGTGTGCTTTTAATGGGGTCAGGAAAATGTTCCCCAAACATCTACAGAACATCTACATTCTGCCTGCAAAAAAGACCCTGAGCTTCCAGTTGCCTGCCAATTCCACACCCCACCCTGTTCCCTGACCAACATCTCTGTCTCAGGTTTGCTGTATTGTCCCAGCGAAGCCCAGCACCAGCAGAACGAAGCGCACCGGATATTACACTTGTGGACCATACATCCCTCCGGTCCCAATATCGAATTCAATAATTCTAGGGCCTGAAATCCATAGTATCCTCATCTCTACCACACACACC
The DNA here is from genome assembly GCF_020745735.1 of Hemiscyllium ocellatum. Classification (NCBI taxonomy): domain Eukaryota; kingdom Metazoa; phylum Chordata; class Chondrichthyes; order Orectolobiformes; family Hemiscylliidae; genus Hemiscyllium; species Hemiscyllium ocellatum. The sequence goes on from NW_026867518.1 coordinate 781,981, forward strand.
AAGCCTTGTTATCACATAGTCTGTCATTACACACTACCTATTCTTAGCCACGAACAGTCTCTATTAACAGTTATTCACCCTCCCACGCAGATCGTTATCAACTCCCTTTCCTGTCCAACAGTTCTTCCCTCTCTTTGGGGTCTGTCCTGATCTATCATTTACTGCATCCGCCTTCCTCCCACAATATCTCCTGCATATAAACCAACGTTTTCCCAATCACCATCAGTTCTATCGAAGGGTCACCGGCAACTACTGTTTGTTTTTTGTTTCTGATATACAGCATCCGCAGTTCTTTCAGATTTTTATTGAGGTAGAGTTGGAAATTGTTTCGAGAAATAGAAGGAGAAGTGGAGAGACAGAACAGACATAAACTGTTGATCTCCGTTGTTACTCATAACGTGAAATCATTGTAGTGCGGTCACTTCCCTTAAGCATGAATACAGGCCCCCAAACACTCCATGAGCTTGTGGCGCAACGGTAGCGCGTCTGACTCCAGATTAAAGGGTTGCGTGTTCAAATCACGTCAGGTTCACTGAGGTCGATTCCTCATATTTCCAATCGCGAAAGAATTGAGTTCGCTCTGGATGTCTGTTAAGCCCAGGCTTCTTTCCGGAATCACACGTGAAGCTTTGCTGCCAGTTTGATTTGTGAGCACTGTGTCAGGGAGGTGGTGTGCCCAGTGTTTGGGTAAATGCTCAGCTTCCCCCAGTGCATTGCTGGATTTAAACACAGCCGTCTATCTCTGGGCAGCCGCTTCTTTCAGTTGGTGACAGTGCGGTGTGAATGACATAATACCGATAAGTTTATTACATAATCCAGAGACAATCTATCAGGAGAGTGACAGCGAGTTCAGATAGAAATGTTTCTCACCAACAACAAATTATTTCCTCTCACTGGACACAGTTAAAATTATCGAGGAGAAAGTGAGGTCTGCAGATGCTGGAAATCAGAGCTGAAAATGTGTTGCTGGAAAAACGCAGCAGGTCAGGCAGCATCCAAGGAACAGGAAATTCGACGTTTCGGGCATAAGCCCTTCATCAGGAATTCGGGTCTACGGGCTATCCGTTCTTCTTAAATGCGCTGTACAGTTGTTTATTGATCTTCGCCGTTGCTGGGCGCTGCAGTGTGAAGTAGCTCGTTGAAATAGCATCCTGATGCAGATTTGTTTACATGTGTTGGGATGATTGCTTCTGCAGCTTAAGTACTTGGTTCGCGTTGTTTCCTGGAGACGCTGTTTTGAATTTACCATTGACCGTTCGCTCTACTGTGACATCTAGAACAACAGCACTTTGTTGTTGTTCTCCTCTTTCGTGAATTTTATGCCAGTAAGGAGATTGTTGATGGTGTTGTAGGTTTCCTCTAAGTTGTTCCATTTTCTCTGCATTATTGCTTCTGTTAGGAATCCTGATATTGGTGGTTTCATGGGTGCTCCGTTGATTTGTTTGTTAGTCTTGTTACTGAATAGGAAGTGGGAGGTAAGGCACAGTACCACGTTCTTGACAGTGTTATCTTTGCTGATGAAGTTGGTGCTGTTTGGTGTTTGTGTCTTTGGTTCTTCAAGTAGTGTCTTCAGTTTTCTTTGGTCACGTTGATGTTAATGGATGTGAACAGGGCTGTATGTCAAAGGACAGTATTATTCCATCCTCTTTTATCTTGTTGTCTTTGGTGTTCAAGAATTCTTGGATGGAGTAACTGGAGTGGCGTGAGTCTTCGACTTGGTGTTTTCGTCTTCAGTGGAGGTCTTTGACTAGTCTGTATATTGGTGTTCCAAGTGGTGAGACTGTGGCCTGAGGGGGGCTCCTGGTTTGAAGAGGAGGAGAACAGCAACAAAGTTCCATTCCTAGATGTCACAGTAGAGCGAACTGTCAATGGGGAACTTCAAACTAGCATCAACAGAAAAACAACACATGCAAACCAAATACCTAACCGCAGAAGCAATCATCCCAACACCCACAAACGAGTGAACAATCCTCACTCTCTCCGCGGAGCAGGGAAGGGCTGTTTGGCACTGTCTGTTTGTAGACGCGGTTACGTTTGTTTCACGGTTTAAATTTAAATTTTTTTTTCAAAAAAAGCGCGGAGCGGACCCGGAAGCTGGTGTAGCGCAAACTTACCTGGATAGGTTTTTTTTTCTATAAAGGAGAGGAGAGTCCCGGAGATGTGACTTCACTCTCCAGTCTCCCCAATGTTACAGAGATCGCATCGGGAGCAATGGATACAAAACAATTACATTGATGGATGTACCGGTGAAAGTCTTCTTACTACCGCAGCCTGGGTTCGATTCCCGGGCAGCGAGACAATTTTCAGGAGAGCTACAAAAGCCGGTCTCTGTCTCCCTGGTGGTCTAGTGGTTCGGATTCGGCGCTCTCACCGCCGCGGCCCGGGTTTGATTCCCGGTCAGCGAAGTAATTTTCAGCGGGTCTACCGGCTGTCCATTCTTCTTAAATGCACTGGACAGTTATTTATTGATCTTCGTCGTTCCTGGGTGCTGCAGTGTGAAGTAGCTCGTTGAAATAGCATCCTGATGCAGATTTGTTTGCATGCGTTGGGCTGATTGCTTCTGCAGCTACAAACGAGTGAGCAATCCTCACTCTCTCCGCGGAGCAGGTAAGGGCTGTTTGGCAGTGTCTGGTTGTAGAAGCGGTTACGTTTGTTTCACGGTTTAAATTTAAATTTTTTTCAAAAAAATGCGCGGAGCGGACCCGGAAGCTGGTGTAGCGCAAACTTACCTGTGTAGGTTTTTATTCCTATAAAGGCGCGCAGGAGAGGAACCGGAGGCACAAAAAAGGGTAGTGCCTCCCACCCGCCCTCCTCCTCTAACCTTATAATAAGACCCGTAGTGGTGAGCAGGTCAGTGCTGCATTTTGCTTGTTCTATTCTTTAGACCTAATTTTTTTTTTAAAGGTTACTTTTAGAGGGATGGCAGTGTAGGCAGTGCAATGTTCCTCTTGTAACATGTTTGAGGTGAGGGATGCCATGGTCGTCCCTGCTGATTACACTTGCAGGAAATGTACCCATCTCCAGCTCCTCCAAGACCGCGTTTGGGAACTGGAGCTGGCGTTGGATGAATTTAGAATCATTCGGGAGGCAGAGGGGGTCATAGATCGGAGCTTTAAGGAAGTACTACCTCCAAAGATTGCAGACAGATGGGTGACAGTGAGAGGGACTTGGAGGAAGCAGCCAGTGCAGGGACCCCCTGCGGTCGTTCCCCTCAAGAACAAGTTTACTTTTTTGGATACTTGTGGGGGGAACGACTTACCGGGTTAAGCAATGGGGTTCAGGCCTCTGGCACGGAGCCTGTTCCTGTTATTCAGAAGGGAAGGGTGGAGAAGAGCAGAGCATTAGTTATTGGGGACTCTCTTGTTTGGGGCACAGATACGCGGTTTTGAGGGGGCGAGGGAGACTCACGATTACTCCAGTTACTCCATCCAAGAATTCTTGAACACCAAAGACACCAAGATAGAAGAGGATGGAATGAAGCTGTCCTTTGACATACAGCCCTGTTCACATCCATTAACATCAACGTGACCAAAGAAAACTGAAGACACTACTTGAAGAACCAAAGACACAAACACCAAACAGCACCAACGTCATCAGCAAAGATAACACTGTCAAGCTCGTGGAGCTGTGCCTTACCTCCCACTTCCTATTCAGTAACAAGACTAACAAACAAATCAACGGAGCACCCATGAAACCACCAATATCAGGATTCCTAACAGAAGCAACAATGCAGAGACTCGAACAAACAGCCCTTCCAAAGATCCAACCCAAATTTCGGGTCGGCTACAGTGATGACACTTTTGTCATCACAAAGTGAAACAACTTAGAGGAAACCTACAACACCATCACCAATATCCTTACTGGCATAAAATTCACGAAAGAGGAGAACAACAACAAAGTGCCATTTCTAGATGCCACAGTAGAGCAAACAGTCAATGGTCAATTCAAAACAGCGTCTACAGGAAAAGAACACACGGCGAACCAAGTACTTAAGCTGCAGAAGCAATCATCCCAACACATACAAATAAATCTGCATCAGGATGCTATTTCAACGAGCTACTGCACACTGCAGCACCCAGGAACGATGAAGACCAATAAAAAAAACTGAACAGCGCATTTAAAAAGAATGGGTAGCTAGCAGACCCTCTAAAAGTTGCTTCTCGGACCCGGAATCGAACAGAGGCTGCGGCGGTGAGAGCGCCGAATCCTAACCACTAGACCACCGGGGAGACATAGATGCGTTTTTGTAGCTGTGCTGAAAATTGCCTCGCTGCCCGGGAATCGAACCCGGGCTGCGGCAGTAAGAAGACTTTATCTGATCTCTGTGACATTGGAGAGTCAGGTCACATCTCCAGGACTCGCCTGCGCGCCTTTATTGGAAAAAGGCGCGGAGCGGACCCGGAAGCTGGTGTAGCGCAAGCTTACCTGGGTAGGTGTTTTTTCCCTATAAAGGCGCGCAGGAGAGTCCTAGAGATGTGACTTGACTCTCCAGTCTCCCCAGTGTTATAGAGATCGCATCGGGAGCAATGGACACAAAAACGTACATTGATGGATACAAGAAAAATTAAATTTAAACTGTAAAACACACGTAATCGAGTCTACAAACAGACACTGCCAAGCAGCCCTGACCTGCTCCACCGAGAGAGTGAGGATTGTTCACTTGTTTGTAGCTGCAAAGCCATCATCCCAACACATGCAAACAAATCTGCATCAGGATGCTAGTTCAACGAGCTACTTCACACTGCAGCACCCAGGAATGACGAAGATCAATAAAAACTGTCCAGCGCATTTAAGTAGAATGGACAGCCCGTAGACCCGCTGTAAATTACTGCCCTGACCGGGAATCGAACCCGGGACGCGGGGACGAGATCGCCGAATGCTAATCACTAGAACACCAGGGAGTCATAGACCGGTTTTTGTAGCTCTGCCGAAAATTGCCTCGCTGTCTGGGAATTGAACCCAGACTGCGGTAGTAAGAAGACTTTCACTGGTACATCCATCAACGTAATGTTTTTGGTATCCATTGCTCCCGATGCGATCTCTGTAACATTGGGGAGACTGGAGAGTGAAGTCACATCTCCGGGACTCTCCTGCGCTCCTTTATAGGAAAAAAAACCTACCCAGGTAAGTTTGCGCTACACCAGCTTCCGGGTCCACTCCGCGCTTTTTTTTAAAAAAAAATAAATTTAAACCGTGAAACAAACGTAACCTCGTCTACAAACAGACAGTGCCAAACTGCCCTTACCTGCTCCACGGAGAGAGTGAGGATTGTTCACTCGTGTGTGGATGTTGGGATGATTGCTTCTGCGGTTAAGTATTTGGTTTGCGCGTGTTGTCTTTGGTGTTCAAGAATTCTTGGATGGAGTAACTGGAGTGGCGTGAATCTTCGACTTGGTGTTTTCGTCTTCAGTGGAGGTCTTTGACTAGTGTGTATATTGGTATTCCAAGTGGTGAGACTGTGGCCTGAGGGGTGCTCCTGGTTTGAAGAGGAGGAGAACAGCAACAAAGTCCCATTCTTAGATGTCACAGTAGAGCGAACAGTCCATGGGGAACTTCAAACTGGTGTCGACAGAAAAAAAAACAACAAAAAATTTAAATTTATTTTCAAAAATAGCACAGAGCGGACCCGGAAGCTGGTGTAGCGCAAACTTACCTGGGTAGGTTTTTTTTGCTATAAAGGTGCGCAGGGTGGGTATCGGGTCCTTCGTTCTGGTGAGTTGTTGTCTGCGAGTGGCTGTTGGTTTGTGTGCTGTTATGAGTCCTAGTGGTCGCAGTAGTCTGGCTGTCAGTTCTGAAATGCTCCTTATGTATGGTAGTATGGCTAGTCCTTTGGGTTGCGGCATGTCCTCGTTCTGTTGTCTTTCCCTTCGGCATCTGTTGATGAAATTGCATGGGTATCCGTTTTTGGCGAATACATTGTATAGGTGTTCTTCCTCTTTTTGCAGTTCTGGTGTGTTGTGGCACTTTTGAATAGTGTCTTGATGCAACTTCGTTTGTGTGTGTTGGGGTGGTTTCTTTCATAGTTCGGGACTTGGTCTGTGTGTGTGGCTTTCCTGTATACCTTTGTGGTGAATTCTCCGTTCGGTGTTCTCTGTACCATCACGTCTAGGAATGGGAGTTGGTTATCCTTTTCTTCCTCTCTCGTGAATCGGATTCCTGTGAGTGTGGCGTTGATGATCTGGTGTGTGTTCTCTATTTCTGTGTGTTTAATGATTACAAAGGTGTCATCCAACATATCTGACCCAGAGTTTGGGTTGAATTTGCGGTAAGACTGTTTGTTCTAACGTTTGCATTACTGCTTCTGCTATGAGTCCAGAGATCGGTGGGCCCATGGGTATTCTGTTGATTTGTTCGTATATCTGGTTGTTGAATGTGAAATGTGTTGTGAGGCACAGGTCCAGTAGTTTAAGTATGCCGTCTTTGTTGATAGGTTCAGCGTCCTGTTGTCTGTTCTGTATGTCCAGCAGATTGGCTATTGTTTCTCTGGCTAGGGTTTCGTCGATAGAGGTGAACAGTGCTGTTACATTGAAGGAGACCATGGTTTCTTCCTTGTCTATGTGTATATTTCTGATGATGTCCAAGAATTCCTGTATTGATTGTATAGAGTGTCTGGATCCGCTGATCAGGTGTTTCAGTTTCTGCTGTAGTTCTTTAGCCAGTTTGTGTGATGGTGTCCCTGTTAGTGATACGATGGGTCTGAGTGGGATGTCTGGTTTGTGCACTTTAGGTAATCCATGGAATCTTGGGGTGTTGTTGCTTTCAGGTTTCATTCTTTGCAGTCCGACCTGGTTATCTGTCCATTTTTTGTAGATTCCTCAGTGTGTTGTTTATCCTATTGGTGAGCTGTGGGGTGGGGTCAAACTCCCTCTTTTGGTAGGTGATGGTATCTGCAAGTAGTTGTTGCGCTTTTTGGATGTACTCTGCTTTGTCCAAGATGACCGTCATTCTGCCTTTGTCTGCTGGTAGTATCTTAGTGTTTCTTAGTTTCTTATCGTTTCTTAGTGTTTTTAGTGCTTCTCTCTCCTGGGTTTTGAGGTTATTTGTTTGTCTTTTCCTTGTTATCAGAGGTGTGATACTTTGTCTCACTGTTTGTTGTGTCTCTTCTGTCAGTCCATTGTTCCTGAGTGTGCATTCTAGTGCTGCTAGGACGTCTGCTGTCTTGGCGTCCCTGTGGTTGTAGTTGAGTCCCTTGGCCAGTATTATTCTTTCCATGTCTGTGAGCTGTCTGTGGGAGAGGTTTTTAACCCAGGTGTGTGTTGTGGTGTCCTCTTCGTTGTGTGTTAGTTTGGCCATTTTTTCTTTTAGTGCCGTTTTTTTGCAGTGTGTGGTCCTGTTCTGTCCTATGGTGACGGCCTGTTCTATGGTCCGGGTCCATTCCTGATTGGTGGTTTTTGAAATTAACGATTTTTGGCGCGCAATTTCTTGTCGGTATTTTTGAAGTCTGTTGTGAGCGTCTGTAATCATTACTTGGATCATCCTGAGTCCGTTCTGTCTGGCTGTGTCCCTGGCTTGTGGATTGTTGACTGGTGGGACCTCTATAAACAGGGTGGTCTACACCTGAACCTGAGGGGCACCAGTATCCTTGGGGGGAGGTTTGCTAGTGCTCTTTGGGGGGGTGTTAAACTCTGCAGGGGCATGGGAACCTAGACTGTCGCTTTAGGGTGCAGGACCTTGAGTATAGGGAGGTTAGGAACATGGCATCAATCTCGAAGGAGGGTGCCTGCAAACAGGAAGGTGACTTGAAGTGTGTATACTTCAATGCGAGAAGTATATGAAATAAGGTAGGTGAACTTGCAGCGTGGGTTGGTACCTGGGATTTCGATGTTGTGGCTATTTTGGAGACATGGGTAGAACAGGGACAGAATTGGCTGTTGCAGGTTCCAGTGTTTAAATGCTTTAGTAGGGTCAGAGGTGGGGGAAAAAGAGGGGGAGGAGTGGCATTGCTTGTCAAGGATAGTATTACAGTGGTGGAAAGGACAATGGATGAAGACTCGCCATCTGAGGTAGTTTGGGCTGAGGTTAGAAATAGGAAATAGGAAAGGTGAGGTCACCCTGTTAGGGGTTTTCTACAGGCCTCCTAATAGTCCGAGCGACGGAGAAGAAAGGATTGCGAGAATGATTCAGGAGAAGAGTGGAAGTAATAGGGTGGTTGTGATGGGGGCTTTAACTTTCCAGATATTGACTGGGAAAGCTATGGCTCGAGTACGTTAGATGGGACGGTGTTTGTTCAATGTGTGCAGGAGGGTTTCCTGACACAATATGTTGACAGGCCAACAAGAGGTGAGGCCATACTGGATTTAGCTCTGGCTAACGACTCAGGCCAGGTGTTAGAATTGGAGGTAGGTGAGCACTTTGCAAACAGTGACCACAATTCGGTGACTTTTACTCTGGTGATGAAGAGGGATAAGTGTGCACTGTAGGGCAAGAGTTATAGCTGAGAGCAGGGAAATTATGATGCGGTGAGGCATGACTTAGGAAGCGCGGCTCAGAAAAGTAGGCTTCAAGGAAAGGGCACAATTGATATGTGGAGCTTGTTCAAGGAGCAACTATTGAGTGTCCTTGATAAGTATGTACCTGTCAGGCAGGGAGGAAAGCATCGTGTGAGGCAGCCGTGGTTTAATAATGAATTGGAATCCCTTGTTAAAGCGAAGAGGGCGGCCTATGTAAAGATGAGGCGTGAAGGTTCAATTGGGGTGATTGAGGGTTATAAGGTAGCCAGGGAGGATCTGAAGAGAGAGCTAAGAGCAGCAAAGAGGGGACATGAAAATTCTTTGGTTGGTAGGATTAGGGAAAACCCAAAGGCTTTCTATAGGTATGTCAGGAATAAAAGAATGACTGGGGTAGGAATAGGTCCAGTCAAGGATAGTAGTGGGAAGTTGCGCATGGAGTCTGAAGAGATTGAGAAGACACTGAATGAATACTTTTCGTCAGTATTCACTCAGAAACAGGACATTGTTGCCGATGTGAATATTGAGTCACAATTAATTAGAATGGATGGCTTTGAGGTATGTAGGGAAGAGGTGTGGAAATTCTGGAAAGGGTGAAAATTGAAAAGTCTCCTGGGCCTGATGGCATTTATCCTAGGATTCTCTGGGAAGCAAAGGAGGAGATTGCAGAGCCATTGCCCTTGATTCTTATGTCCTCGTTGTCTACAGGAATAGTGCCAGAAGACTGGAGGATAGCAAATGTGGTTCCCTTATTCAAGAAGGGTAGTAGAGACACTTGATGTTCTTCAGAAAAATTAACAAAGTAAGTGTACTGTTAATTGAACATAGCATAGGCACCAAATTCCTGTAAACTGCCAAATACCTTCTGATCACACGTTATCCAGGACACCAAAACTGAAAACTGTCATGCAGCCAGTCAGCCAGCCTTAAGAAGCACCTAAGTGAAGCTTTCCTCCATACACAATGACCTAGAACAAGATGCTGTCAAAGTTGTTGCAAATGGAGCTGAATCAAGGACATGAAAATGAAATAACAAGGCCGCTTGAGAAAAGAAAGCCATTTAAGTTGCTGATTGACTTCCTTCTATTCTATTAAATGAAAAAGATGACAAGAAATATAGAATGTTATTAGAAGATAAAGCATATTAACCATTAAACTTTTACAACAGTAAATCATATTAGATATACTCAAAATGAAGCAACACATATGTACTTTTTATATCAATGTGCTAATCCCTTAAATGCTGCTCAGTTCCATGAGAAACTACCCTTTTAATTGTGTACATGAGGAAAGAAGCTATCCATTTCTAGGGTGCAAATTGTATTCAAATGAATGTGTCAAATTAAAGAAAAAAGTGAAAATACATTTAAGTGGGACAGAGAGCATCTGAGCACCTTTGCAGAGTGTTGTCCCTCCCTGGATTCACTGCAGTTGCAATAAGTGAACAGTTTCCCCCATCTCTCCCTCCCAAGATGAAGAATGGAAAAGGGGAGACATTGCTTTGCTCCTCAGTGTTGTCTAGAGGAGGGAATTCAATTTTACACTGAAATTGAATGAAGATAGAGCTTCATTCCAGACTGCAACTTCCTTCCATTGTCCAACATGTGAGTATGGCACTTTCTGAGGAGGGGAGGCTTGTCAGGATAGATGCCAATAAAATGCTTCCTTGTCAGAGAATCTAGAACTCGATGACACAGATTATAAATAAGGGCTTTCCCATATCAGCAGAATGAGGAATCTATTCGCTCTTCTTTATTGCAATGCTCCCACACAAAGAGTAATAGAGACAGGCTCTTTGAATGTATTCAGGGCTGAATTGAACTGAAGTTTGAGTGACAGGGAATGAAATGTTATTGAGTACAGGTAGCAAATGAAGTTAGCACTACAGCGGGACATGCATGATCTTCTTAATTGGAAAGTAAGCCTGGTGAATGGCAGTGGCAAGAGATTTAACATGTTCCATGTGTGAGTCGTCCTTCAAACAGTTGTCGAAGCTGGACAGAGACATGGATTCCCACATCATAGAGAAACCATGGAAATGTGAGGACTGTGGGAAGGAATTCAAAATTCCATATTTGCTTGAACGCCATTGCCATGGTCACACCGGGGAGCGGCCTTTCGCCTGCTCTCTATGCAGCAAGGGCTTCATTCATTTATCCACCCTGGTGCTCCACCGGTAGAGTTTCACTGGGAAAAGACTTTTCATCTGCTTCGTGTGTGGGAAAGAGTTCATTTATTTATCACCCTGGTGACCCACCAGCCGGCTCACACCGGAGAGAGCCCGTTCGCCTGCTCTAAGTGCATGAACGGATTCACCCAGTCATCTGCCTTGCTGGTCCTCCAATAGATCATACTAGGGAAGCGACCATCCTCCTTCTCTGTCTGCATGAAGGTATTCATTAACTTGTCTGCCCTGTTTATGCACCTTCGAGTTCACACCAGGGAGAGACTGCTCTCCTGCTCCATGTGCAGGAAGGGGTTCATTCATTTATCCACCCTGGTGACTCACCAGCAGGTTCACACTGGGGAGAGATCAGTCACTTGGTCCGAGTGTGGGAAGGGATCCATTAACCCCTCTGATCTGCCGACAAATCGGCACATTCACACCAAGGAGAGGCTGTTCACTTGCTTCGTCTGTGGGAAAGGGTTTAGCCATTCATCCATCCTGCTGGCGCACAGGCGCATCCACACTGAGGATAGACCGTTCTCCTGGTCTGTGTATGGTAAGGGATTCACAGATTATTCCAGTTGCAGGGGCACCAGCGGGTTCACACTGGGGAAAGGCCTTTCGCCTGCTTCACGTGAGGAAAGGGATTTAGTCAGTCATCCCATCTGCTCAGACACCAATCCAGTCACACCAAGTAGAGCATGTTTGGATTCTTTGTGGGTGTGACTTGTATTAGTATTCAAGAGGAAGGGGAGTATTGCTGAGGCAGGACTGAATGCAGGTAGAGTAGGTGGTGGTGCATGGCTGCTAGCATGGAGCAGAGGATTCGGAAAGAGAATTGTTGCTGAAGGTTTCGAATTTGTAGGTGTACTGGCTTTCCTGATCAGGTTCAAACTGTGTTGGGCTGAATGTGGTCTGGAGTCCATGTGAGATCAGATAGTTCCATAGGCAGTTCTGAGGAATAGCTGATTTTGATGAAGGTCGTCTGCCCGAACGTCGATCCTGATGAAGGGCTTATGCCCAAAACATCGACTCTCCTGCTCCTGGGATGCTGCCTGACCTGCTGTCCTTTTCCAGCAACGCACTCTCGACTAATAGTACATAAGAGTGCTGACATTCACTGGCCAGGTGAGCACCTATTAAGACACACTTACTGAAGCAGTGGAGTCGGGAAATGTATAATTGTCATGTTTTACTCTGTGAAGAAATCTATCCCATGGAAAGATTGGCTCCAGTTTGTCCCTTCCCCAGGAGGCTATCAGAACGATAACATGGGAAACAGAGAATACTTTGACCGGTACTGAAGGTTGGCCAAATTGGAAAAATGAGAGTTTCTGATAATGTCTTACAATCCTGGTGACTTTTGGAGGTATTTTTGAAATTTTCAGGGTCTGTGTGACCCACTGATGTTCCTAGAGTCTGAGACACACCACAAATGGCAGGATGGAGACGGGAATGCAGACATGGTTTATATCCCCACCATAGAGTCATAGAACCTGACCGCATGGAAACAAACCTTTCCGTCCAACTCATCCATGCTGACCAGTTATCCCAAATTGTGAGGCCACTTCTGAAATATTGTGTTCAGTTCTGGCCTTCTTGCTATCAGAAGGATGTTAAAATTGAAAGGGTTCAGAAAAGATGCACAAGGATGTTGCCAGGCTTGGGGGGTTTGAGCTCTCAGGAGAGTCAAAGAATCTTAGAATCATGGAGATGTACATACGGAAACAGATCATTCATTCCAAATTGTCCATGCTGATTAGACGTCCAAACCTAAACTAGTTCAATTTGCCAGTACTTGGCCTATATCCCTCGAACCCTTCCTATTCATATACCCATCCAGATGCCATTTTGAATGTTGTCATTGTAGCAGCCTCCACCACTTCCTTTAATAGCGCATTCCATACATGTGCCACCCTCTGCGTGAAAAAGTTGCCCCTTAGGTCCCTTTTATATCTTTCATTTCTCACCGTAAAATTATGCCTGCTAGTTCTGGACTCCCCCACCCCAGGGAAAAAAACCATGCCTATATCCTCTATCCATGCCCCTCATGATTTTATAAATCTGTATAATGTCACCCCTCACCCTCTGACACTCCAGAGAAAGTAGCCCTATATTGGTCAGAGCATCGAGTATATGAATTGGGAGGTCTCTGTCCAATGGTCACTTACTGTTCCCTTCAATAATTCTATAATTGGAAGTATATGACATAGCTAAAGAACAAAAATACAACAGATAATTGTATTTGAATCTCGGAGACTAGCATAATGAATATAAAGCCATTTATGTGGCACAGTGGTTAGCACTGTTGCCTCATACCACCAGTGACCCGGGTTCAATTCCCACCTCAGGTGACTTTCTGTGTGGAGTTTGCACATTCTCCCTTTGTCCTTCCCTCCCACCATCCAAAAATGGTAATTGGCCATGTTAAATTGCCCGTGGTGTTAGGTAAAGGGGTAAATGTAAAGGAATGGGTCTGGGTGAGTGGCGCTTCGGCGGGTCAGTGTGGACTTGTTGGGCTGAAGGGCCTGTTTCCACGCTGTAAGTAATCTAATAACACTAGATCAATCTCTGTCCCTTCTCTAGTTCCAGTCCTGATAAATGCCTTGCGGATCTGAGAGACAAAGATAAGTTGAAACCCCTTCCATTTGATTCACTTCCTCTTTTTCCAGCTGCTATATTGAATAGTTTTACCCCTCCCCCTCTCATTCCCCGTCTCCAAGCCAGCATGAGGAATGGAAAGGGGAGTCATTGATTTGCTAGCAGATGTTGCCCAGAGGTAGGGAGTTTCCCTCTGAAAGTGGCCTCTTCCCGCGTTGTGACGTTCACGATGGAGGGCAGGGCGTCATGAAGGAGCCAATAGGAATCGCAGCGCCGACCGGTGATGTCGCTGTGTTACAAGTTCTTTTGGCCAACGGCCCGTATGTCGCACAAAGACATGAACCATACTTGGCGACTGACCAATTGCAAACCCTGGAGGACCCGAAAGGAGTCTGGTCCTCCTGCCAATCAGAGCTCACCTATTGTCTAAATGAGCTGCGGAAGCTGCCTCTACTTCTCCGAATGAAGATAGAGCTTCACCCGAGACTGCAACATCCTTCCTCTGTCCAACATCTGTGAGTATGGCACTTTCTTTCTACACCCTTCCCATCCTTTTCAATTTATTTTCTCATTCTGGGGTTAAAATGATATCCCGGCCTTACCTCAGCTCCGCAGAGAACATCTCTATTATGCTCATCCCAATATATAAGGGGTGTTAGACCCGTTCTGAAGCAGGTAAAACCTGGCCAGGTGGAACCATTTCTGCTCTTCAAGACTGTTTTGAGCGCACTGACTGGTGGGTGTTCCGGGAGACCCCAAATTTTAGCGATCCCATCAATTTAGAGGAGTACATGGTGTCGACGATTTCCTACGTTAGCAAGTGTATTGACGGTGTTATTGTGTCCAAGACCATCACTTCTTGCACCAATCAGAAGCCATGAATGACTGCAAAGGTGTGTGCAGTGCTGAGGACCTGTGATTCTACCTACAAAGCAGATGACAAGTTGGGCCTAACAGTGAGAGTGAGGATTGTTCACTTGTTTGTCGCTGCAGAAGCGATCATCCCAACACATGCAAACAAATCTGCATCAGGATGCCATTTCAACGAGCTACTTCACATTGCAATGCCCAGGAACGACGAAGATCAAGAAACAACTGTACAGCGCATTAAGACCCATTGAAAACTACATCCCTGACAGGGAATCGGACCCGAGTAAAAAATGAGGTCTGCAGATGCTGGAGATCACAGCTGCAAATGTGTTGCTGGTCAAAGCACAGCAGGCCAGGCAGCATCTCAGGAATAGAGAATTCGACGTTTCGAGCATAAGCCCTTCATCAGGAATAAGAGAGAGAGAGCCAAGCAGGCTAAGATAAAAGGTAGGGAGGAGGGACTAGGGGGAGGGGCGATGGAGGTGGGATAGGTGGAAGGAGGTCAAGGTGAGGGTGATAGGCCGGAGTGAGGTGGGGGGCGGAGAGGTCAGGAAGAGGATTGCAGGTTAGGAGGGCAGTGCTGAGTTGAGGGAACCGACTGAGACAAGGTGGGAGGAGGGGAAATGAGGAAACTGGAGAAATCTGAATTCATACCTTGTGGTTGGAGGGTTCCCAGGCGGAAGATGAGGCGCTCCTCCTCCAGCCGTCGTGTAGTTGTGTTCTGCCGTGGAGGAGTCCAAGGACCTGCATGTCCTCGGTGGAGTGGGAGGGAGAGTTAAAGTGTTGAGCCACGGGGTGATTGGGTTGGTTGGTTCGGGCGGCCCGGAGGTGTTCTCTGAAGCGTTCCGCAAGTAAACGGCCTGTCTCACCAATATAGAGGAGGCCACATCGGGTGCAGCGGATGCAATAGATGATGTGTGTGGAGGTACAGGTGAACTTGTGGCGGATATGGAAGGATCCCTTGGGGCCTTGGAGGGAAGTGAGTGTGGAGGTGTGGGCGCAAGTTTTACATTTCCTGCGGTCGCAGGGGAAGGTGCCGGGGGTGGAGGTTGGGTTGGTGGGGGGGTGTGGATCTGACGAGGGAGTCACGAAGGGAGTGGTCCTTGCGGAACGCTGATAGGGGAGGGGAGGGAAATATATCCTTGGTGGTGGGGTCCGTTTGGAGGTGGCGGAAATGGCGGCGGATGATACGTTGTATACGGAGGTTGGTGGGGTGGTAGGTTAGAACCAGTGGGGTTCTGTCTTGGTGGCGGTTGGAGGAGCGGGGCTCAAGGGCGGAGGAGCGGGAAGTGGAGGAGATGCGGTGGAGGGCATCGTCGATCACGTCTGGGGGGAATCTGCGGTCCTTGAAGAAGGAGGCCATCTGGGCTGTGCGGTGTTGGAATTGGTCCTCCTGGGAGCAGATGCGGCGGAGACGAAGGAATTGGGAATATGGGATGGCGTTTTTACAGGGGGCAGGGTGGGAGGAGGTGTAGTCCAGGTAGCTGTGGAGTCAGTCGGTTTATAATAGATGTCTGTGTTGAGTCGGTCGCCCGAGATAGAAATGGAAAGATCTAGGAAGGGGAGGGAGGAGTCTGAGACAGTCCAGGTGAATTTCAGGTCGGGATGGAAGGTGTTAGTAAAGTTGATGAACTGTTCAACCTCCTCGTGGGAGCACGAGGCAGCGCCGATACAGTCATCGATGTAGCGGAGGAAAAGGTGGGGGGTGGTGCCAGTGTAGTTGCGGAAGATGGACTGTTCCACATATCCTACGAAGAGGCAGGCATAGCTGGGGCCCATGCGGGTGCCCATGGCAACTCCTTTAGTTTGGAGGAAGTGGGAGGATTGAAAAGAGAAGTTATTCAGGGTGAGGACCAGTTCAGTCAGTCGAAGGAGGGTGTCAGTGGAAGGGTACTGCTTGGTGCGGCGGGAAAGGAAGAAGCGGAGGGCTTTGAGTCCTTCGTGATGGGGGATGGAGGTGTACAGGGACTGGATGTCCATAGTGAAAATAAGGCCTCCACCGGCAGAACACAACTAGACGACGGCTGGAGGAGGAGCGCCTCATCTTCCGCCTGGGAACCCTCCAACCACAAGGTATGAATTCAGATTTCTCCAGTTTCCTCATTTCCCCTCCCCCCACCTTGTCTCAGTCGGTTCCCTCAACTCAGCACCACCCTCCTAACCTGCAATCCTCTTCCTGACCTCTCCGCCCCCACCCCACTCCGGCCTATCACCCTCACCTTGACCTCCTTCCACCTATCCCACCTCCATCGCCCCTCCCCCTTGTCCCTCCTCCCTACCTTTTATCTTAGCCTGCTTGGCTCTCTCTCTCTTATTCCTGATAAAGGGCTTATGCTCGAAACGTCGAATTCTCTATTCCTGAGATGCTGCCTGGCCTGCTGTGCTTTGACCAGCAACACATTTGCAGAGGGAATCGGACCCGGGCCGCGGCGGTGAAAGCGCCAAATCCTAACCACGAGACCACCAGGGAGACGTAAATCCGCTCTTGTAGCTGCGCTGAAAATTGCCTCGCTGCCCGGGAATCGAACCCGGGCTGCGGCAGTAAGAAGACTTGATCCGATCTCTGTAACATTGGGGAGACTGGAGAGTCAAGTCACATCTCCGGGACTTACCTGCGCGCCTTTATTGGAAAAAGGCGCGGAGCGGACCCGGAAGCTGGTGTAGCGCAAGCTTACCTGGGTAGGTTTTTTTCCCTATAAAGTCATCACCATCCGCTCTCTCTCTGTCCTGAGAAGGGCTGATACAGTGAACGAAGAGGGTTCGAAGCACAAGAAAGGATGGGGGAGCGGGGTGGTGCGGGTAGAGAAATTGGATGGGAAACAGAGGCGAGGCGGAAGAGAGAGAGAGAAATGGACATGGGGACAGAGTGTTGGAGTTAGAGAAACTCTGGGGGTGCACAGGATGGGCGGCAGAACGTTTGTCAGAGAGAGAGAGAGAATGGGGTGGCAGAGTGTGGGGAGAGACAATGGACGTGGGTCAGTGGGTGGGGAGAGAATGGAAGGGGGGCAGAGGGTGGTGGAGAAAGAGAGCAACAATGAATGTTAGGAGATGGTGGGGGAGAGAGAGGGAATGGATGGACAGCAGAGGGTGGGGGAAGAGAGAGAATGGAGGGGGGCAGAGAGTGGGAGGAGAGAGAGAATGAGTGTGGGGAGAGGGACTGGATGTAGGAAGGCAGAGGGTGGATGAGAGACTGGACTGGACAGGGGGCAGAGGGTATGGAGATAGAATGGACGGAGGTGCAGAGAGTGGCATGTGTGTCAAAGGGCTGGGGGAAGCTAGGAATAGTGAGAGAGAATAGACTGGGGGCGCTGTGGGCATGATTGGATCTTGATTGAATGGGGAGTTGGTGAATGCGTCCCACCCACTCCCAGCATCCCCTTCTTTCCACATGTGCACTGCAGATTGTTGTGAATGATGCGAGAGAGAATCTGGAGCGTGAGCGCAGTTACCCTCAGATCCTGGCATCAGCAAACCACTGCCTTTCTGTTTTAAAAATTAAATAAAGATGTGGGAAATATACTGGGAGTGGCAAGAAGAGACTAAGAAACTGAACTGAGAGCGCTCTCCGGTGAGGGGAGCTAGGCAAAAACAGGAGGATGGAAGGATGAATTCGAGTTGGAATCCATTGAAAGGTGGAGGAATTGGGAAACAGAGACTTTGGGTAGGAGATAGGGAAGGCTGTTCGGTACAAACTAGAATTCTCCGATCCTATTTCCTGCCCTGCACTGACAGCAATGATCTGTTTTCTCAAGGTATTAGCAGAGGAGGATTTGCTGTTCAGGCGTGTAAAAGAAATTTACTCAGGGCCTGAATATCAGCAGCGTTTGAATCCAGGAGGGGAAATTATTTCAAGCATCAACGTGACTTGAGAAGTCCCGTGATTACACGCAGCCTGCGTGGGAGTGTTCCAGGGTTCTGACTGTGCAGACAACTTTAACTCTGTAGCGAAATGTGGACTAGAGTTCTCGCTGTAGACGAGCCCTTCTTTGGATCGTTGAAGCTGCTGAGACGCAATGGCCCCTGCAGCATGGAAACTCTGTGGAAGCAAATACAATTCCCCAAACGGGCTGGAGTGTCTGGCATGAAGCTAATCCATTCCTTCAACCCTGGAATGAAGTCAATCAATTCCTTCAATCCAAGACTGTGGGCGGCGCGGCAGCAGCTCAGTGGTTAGCACCGCTGCCTCACAGTGCCAGGGACTTGAGTTTGATCCCACCCTCAGGGTGATTGTCTGTGTGGAGTTTGCATTTTCCTACCCCCTCCCCCCCCACACCCACACCCTCCTCAATCTCTGGGTGCTCTGGTTTCCTCCCAAGGTCCCAAGATGTGCAGCTTAGAGTGGATTGTGTGTTCTAAATTCAGGGATTAGCTGTGGAGGTTATGGGGTGGGATGCTGTAAGAGGGATCAGTGTGGATTGTTGGACCAAAGGGCCTGTTTCCACAGTGTAGGGGGTTTGATGATTCCCCCAACGTGTCTGCAGCCTGGCTTCTATCTGCATCTCTCTGAGCCGAAGGTCCACCATGATGTGTTTTCCCTAGTTTCCAGCACCCAGAACCTCCAACTTTCTGCAAATCGAAAGGCAAGTCCCACCCTGCCCTCTCCAATGTGTGCTATGTAACTGCTTATTCAGTTTTAGTGGTCCAGCAGAGGCTGGTAGTCAAGTTCGGAACACATGAAGATGGCATCAACCAGGACCTTGGATTCATGTCACATGACAGGTAACCTTACTTCACTGTCACGCTCTCTCACACCCACACAAAGCACACACTCTCACATTCACACAGATCCCTCTCTGACACACACACATATACACCCTCTCACAGGCTGATACTCTATCACTCACACACTTTATCAAGCACGCACACACTCGCACATACTCTCATGCGTGCACACTTGCATATAAGGCTTTGGTGTGATTTTGTATTTGCAAATACATTGTGCGCTTTTTGAGCCAAATACAATCTACAGGCAGTCAATCCATGTGAGATTTTATAAATTCCTACTTTGGAAATAGAAACAGTCTCACTCAAGATTGGGATACAGACCTTAAGTTGTCTCGAGAATGTGTCTTCAAACAAGTTCTGGGATTTACATATTAATGAACCAAAACCTGCAACCCATCCTAAAAGATGAAAGATTTCACAACAATCTAAGTTTGTTCTATATCATTTCTGTTGCATGAAACTGCGACCTTTTGCTATAAATTTTACTATGATCCTGCTCCACAAACATCTGATGAAGGAGCAGTGTTCCGAAAGTTAGTGCTTCCAAATAAACATGTTGGACTATAACCTGGTGTTGTATGATTTTAAACTTTGTTTCTCGTGAATACATCCCACACCTCCAGGTGCTGCCAGTAAACCTTACAATGTCGATGAAATGATGCAATACCTGTAGAGATGAAAAGTTTACAATTTCTAATGATATTAGCTACTCATTCACTACTCCTTCTGATACACGATGTTGGAAACTTAGTGCAAGAGGTTGAAAGAAATGTGCAGCTTTAAAGCAAAAACCTATTGGATCTCACAGCTATCATTGACAGTCTGAGACTGGGGTTAAGTTCAAGTTACCTTTATTGCCGCCCAACTTTGTTACAGCTTCAGATCTCCTCAGCAAAAAAAAAGGTGTATGCAAAAAGCTTTTTTTAAAAAACAGCTCAAAGCTCACACACTCCTTCCAACTCTACTTCCTTTACTGTTGGTCAGCACAGAGTTGTCCCTTCATAATTGGTCCTTGGTACAGCCTTAAGCTGAAGGAAGTATTGCCTCACTCAGCAATTTCAACCTACACACTGTGCCCATTTAGGTTACTCCCATCATTTTACATGGGGGGCAGTCAAGAGTCAACCATGCTGCTGTGGGTCTGGAGTCAGGTGTACGCCTGACCGGATAAAGGATGCAGTTGAGATGACTGAGTGAATCCTTTCCTAAAAGGGACATGAGTAAATTAGATGACAGTTTCTCCCCCCAAAAATGGTTTCATTATTAGATTCAGAACTCCAAATTTCTGACCGAATTCCAATCCCACCAACTGCCTCCGCGGGATTCAAACCCCGGGAATCCCCGGAACTGGGTTGTTAGTCCAGTCGATAATGGCACTCAGCCATCTCTCCTTCAATCCTGCAATGTCACGTGAACTCAATTGACAATAGGTGTAGGAGTAGGCCATTCTGCTCTTCGAGCCTGCATCACCATTCATTATGATCATGGCTGATCATCCTCAATCAGCATCCTGTTCCTGCCTTATCTCCATAACCCTTGATTCCACGATCCTTGAGAGCTCTATCCAACTCTTTCTTAAACGAATCCAGAGACTGGGCCTCCACTGCCTTCTGGGACAGAGCATTCCACCCACCCACGACTCTCTGGGTGAAGAAGTTTCTCCTCATCTCTGTCCTAAATGGCCTACCCCTTACTTTTAAGCTGTGTCCTCTGGTTCAGGACTCACCCAACAGTGGAAACATATTTCCTGCCTCCAGAGTGTCAAATCATTAAATCGCTGCAATGCACAAATAGGCCATTTGGCTCATTGAATGCTATCGGTATAGGAGTTGGGAGGTCATGTTGTAGCTGTACAGGACATTGGTTCGGCCACTTTTGGATTATTGCATTCGATTCTGGTCTCCCTACGATAGGATACGAATGATGTTGTGAAACTTGAAAGTGTGCAGAAAAGATAGATAAGGATGTCGCCAGGGTTGGAGGGTTTGTGCTATAAGGACAGTCTGAATAGGATGGGGAGTGTCCCTGGAGTGTCGGAGGCTGAGGGGTGATCTTATGGACATTTATAAAATTATGAGGGGCATGGATAGGGTAAGTAGGCTAGAGGAAGTGATGGAGGCTGGTACAATTACAACATTTAAAAGGCATCTGGATGGGTGTGTGAATAGGAAAGGTTTGGTGGGATATGGGCCAAATGCTGGCAAATGGGATACTAGATTTATATAGGACATCTTATCAGCATGGATGTGTTGGATCAAAAAGTCTATTTCCGTGCTGTATATCTCTATGTCTATTTGATAAAAGACGTTTTATTTCTGTTGATGTAAATATTGTTAGGGAGAGAGAATTCCTCAAGTAGGGGATGATAAGAATCCTGGGAGACCTCTAATTCTGTTCTACTATCTAATTAACACACTTTAAGCACCAAATGTGCATTTATGTCTAATTTTGTTTCATTTTTCTTGTTTTATTCCCTGCTCCGATGACTCTCTCAGTCTGGAAGGTTATCAGACTGAGAATATGGTGGATTGGGCCTTGATCGACTGAATGTTTTATTGCTCTGGAAGGTGTAAAAGGGGCTCAGCAGAAAGCCAGCTGAGCTGAGAACAGACAACATCTTACTCTGTGGGAACATGGAGAAGAGGACAGAGAAATCAGGACCTGGAATCCGAGCTGACACCAGAGTACCATGTTATTAGTGCTTTGATTAGCAGTGCCAACCCTCTACCTTTACCTCGCTTCCTATTCAACTTGAATGTCACGTACCCCCTCAATATTCAGATCCAATCCTTGTCATCCTGAAGCCATGTCCCTGTAAGGAGTCTCAGATCATAATTATTCTCTTCAATGTGTGCAGACAATTCATTCAGTTTTGTTACATTGCAGCACACATTCAGCCAGACAGTCTTCAGTTTCAGTTTTTGTGTTCTGTAGAATCCAGGTTTGATTGATTAGATTAGATTCCCTACAGTGTTGAAACAGGCCCTTCGGCCCAACAAGTCCACACCGACACCCTGAAGAGTAGCCCACCCAGACCCATTTCTTTCTGATTAACGAATCTAACACTATGGACCATTTAGCATGGCCATTTGACCTGACCTGCACATCTTTGGACTGGGACATTTACTTTCCGTGTCCCTTTCTATCATTCTCTGATGTTCATTTTCCACATCACTACATTGCTCACCTGCCTTGATTCGGATTGGCCATGAAAAATGCATGTTTATACATTCGCAGTAATAGAAGCAGGAGTAGGCCATTTGGTCCATCGAGCTCCTCCACCATTCATTAAGATCATGGCTCATCTATCCATCGTCTCAGCTCCTCTTACCTGCATCATCCTGACTATCCTAAATTCACCTACTATACAAAATCCCATCGAACTATGTCTTGAATAGGGCTGCTTCTACTGCTTCCTTGGGCAGAGATTACCGTAGATTCACCACTCTCCGGGAAAAGCAGTTCCTTCTCCTCTGTCTTAAACCTACTCCCTAATCTTGTGACCTAGTCTCACTCACCGGCAGAAACGACTAGATAGCGTGGGTCTGGGTGGCATGCTCGTTGGATGGGTCAGTGTGGACTTGATGCGATTTATGGCCTGCTTCCACGCTGTAGTGATTCTATGATTTACCGCAGTTGGGTTTGCCATGGACCGAAGCACTAGAAACTCCCACCTTCTGCAAATCGAAAGACAAGTCCCACCCTGCCCTCTTGTACGTGTGTTATCTAACTGCTTAATCATTTCTAGTGAATCCAGCCCACACCTCCCGCTGCTGCCAGTAACCTTTACAATGCTGTTGAGACAATGCAATACCTGCAGTACTGAAAATCGTAAGGCTTCTAACGCTACGTTACTGATTCACCGCTCCCACTGATGGACAGCATTGGGAATACAATGTTGGAGGCTGAAAGAAATGAGCAGTTTAAAACAAAAACTCACCTAACCCTTCACTAGGCTCCCTGCTCAGCACACTTTACTTCAATCACTTCAACTCCACATTAAAACAAATACCCACTTTCCACCAATATTCTGGATGTCCTCACTCACTCAGTTGCTGTCTCACACATGAAAGATTTCATTGTAGCTTCTGCTCCCAGTAAGGATGAAACATCCTTGAACGCTGCTCTGAAAGTCCAGTCTTCACAATGACACTTCTGCTTTCCTTCAGTCCAAATTGTCCGTGCTGACCAGATATCCCAAATTAACATAGTCTCATTTGTCAGCACATAACCCATATCCCTCTCAATTCTCCCTATTACCAGATGCCTTTTAAAATACTTTAATTATACCAGCCTCCACCACTTCCTCTGGCTGGCTCTTCCATACACCCAACACCCTCTGCGTAAGGAAGGTGCCTGTAAATTCCTTTTTAAATATTCCCTTCCCCTCTCACCTCAGACCTATGCCCTCGAGT